>NW_026054884.1:0-237287 GCF_022478755.1 Daldinia loculata | reverse complement strand
CTGCCCCCCCCCCCCCCCCCCCCCCCCCCCCCCCCCCCCCCCCCCCCCCCCCCCCCCCCCCCCCCCCCCCCGATCCTAAGATTGAAAAATGGTCGAGAAAAGGAAGATGGACGCCTTCAACGCCAGACGGACAAGAAAATAACGTCGTCGCGTCTTTTCTCTAAACGAGGGGATATCTTGAGGGTTGTTGTAAATTCGGGTTCGTAAGACTAGGAAAATGGGCGGTTCTCGTTCGGCCCCCGTTTGCCGATGAGAAAAATCGAATGGTCCAAGGCTCGCTTGTGGTCGGATCCCATAACGAGGAGCAAGGATTAGTTTCATCCGGGGTACGCGTATCCAAGTTACTCTAACTGAGGCGATCTGAACTCTTGTCCAAGTTCGGTTCTGTGGGGTTCGATGGAGGAAGTTCGTAGGTTACGCAAATGTGTCTCCTTTAACACTCCGCTGGGAAGAATACGAAACCTGATGGAAGCCAAAAAGCGATAAAAATTCAACTCGTGCCGGGTTAAGGGGGCGCAGGCTCAAAAAAAGAAGTGTTGAAACGCAGTTATGCCGATTTAGTTGTCGCGGTCACCACCATCTTTAGAAACGTAGACATAGTCAGTAAAAGTTCGAGAACAAGCGGCGCCGTCACCAGAGGAGCTATGTTTGACAAGTACGTATTCACCTTCGCTGGCTGTGGGGGTCGGAGGCATAGCTCCTCCATGGGCAGGTGCTTGCTGTACCTGTTTAGCAGTTCCTGGTCGAGACCTTTGCTGCTGCTGTGCGAGATCCTTCTCTGTAGATGCCGCCTTGCCGAACGCATCGCTAATGGCTTGCCGTTGAGACCGTGGGCTCACGCTACCGGCGACTCCCGGGGGGTTCTGCTTCTTCAGTCGTTCTTCCATCTCCTTAATTCTAGCCTCGAGGGCCTCTAATTCGGTCTGGCCACTGTTGACTTGCTGTTTTCTAGTCATGAGAAAACCCAGTATTAGTGGCCGTTGGTCAAGGTCGCGTAATAAGAGAACTACGTCTCTGAAGAGTAGGGGACTTGGCATGGGCCATACCGCTTGTCAATTTGTTCGTCCAGGTCGGCAAGGCTGTTTTCAATCCGAAAGATATCCATCAGCTCTTGACTGAAAGATCGGGCAATCGTACTACACAGAAGAGATTGTGTTAGCTTTGGTGTGGCTTGAAGAATTTGGTTTACTTTTTGGTAAGGCGTTCCCCTTACTAGCGACGGCGAGAATAGCGGATAGGGAAATCAACGGGTAACAGCTAGGAAACTCACGATTGAGGTCGGCGGCCATTGGGTTGCCAGTCGCGGTCGAGTTCCTCGTCGGTGGGGTTCATGTTGGGCAAAAAATTTACGTTGTCGTCGTACATAAAGGTTGAATAAAGGAAAATGGTGTAGAAGTCGCAGAAGGCGTCCAGCTCAGAGTGCTGGGGGGGGGGGAGGAGCTGGAGATGGGTGGTATTATTATTGATAAAGTATTGGGACCTCAGTTGGCTTTTGGCGGTGGGGGATGAAAAGGCGGGTCGCAGAAAAAAATCGGGACGTAGGCTGGTAAAAACTGCCCTGACTTGCCTAGTAACTCATGGATGTTAGTATGGGATGGTTTAGTGTATTAGTGGATTTTAAAGGGACCGAATAAAACGAATAGCGAATAAAAAAGAGAAAAAGGGGGGGTCATGCGAACAGGTGGAACTCGAGCCTCGCGGTACCTGATTTATACCACCTGTCCTGCCTGCTGGTCCTGCTTGCCTGTCTTAGGTACTTGTCTTACTGTCTCGCTGTCTTTGCACTTGCACTTGCACTTGCACTTGCACTTCCGGAAAGGTAAAGCTGGACTTGACTGAAACACTTCCGCATAAGAACTAATTAGGTCGCTATGTCCGGAATAGTGATAGAGGTATGCGATGCTTACAACGGCTTATTTGACGAGTTGATGCAAGTTAGAAATTGCTACTATCTTAAGCCTGGAACTGGTAATAAGAACAGTACTGTAATAGGAATCAATAAATTATCATCTTATTGGAAGAGGCTGATTTTTTGTATCTCTTCACCTGGCTAATAACTATTAATTACCTTCTTGGCGTCCTAAGCTACTTTTTAGGATGAGCTCACGACGATCTCATCATTAGACGAGATGGTCCATGCATCCGAATTCAACAACGATGATCCAAATCAATTATTTTACTTCATCATGCAAACCTTCCTATGGGATACGGATGCTGTTTGACATTAGATTGACGATGAAGTGATGATGGCTTGCATAAGCTTGTATGCGTATTGCCATGTACATAAAATAAATCATTCAATATTCTAGTAACGTTCCTGAATTACTTCCCTACCAGAATTACTTGGGACTTACTTTGGGATAGGTACTTAATCTCCCTTGCCTTTATGCACGTCGTAACTGTTCAAACTTCGGTCCCCCTTATTCTTGCAGGAATGTTCTATGTAGGGTAGTATTATTCAAACGCTCCATTGAAGGCCTACTCCATTGAAACCAAACCTCTTAGGCACATAAATGCGGACGCTTAGACGCGCGGGAAGCCGAGCTATTAGTTAGGTAGTTTACTATTAATCGTTTAGACGTAGCGCCTCTCTTTTCGCTTCCTAAAGTTGTTCCTTCATATTAGATTTTTCTTTAATAGGTTAGACATCCTTTAGCTCAGGATTCGTTCGGTAAGTTCTTATGGGGACTCATAAGTCTCGTGGAATTGAGGTCAGGCATACTCATCTCGAGGACTACCTAACTAGTGTCTAATTAATCATTTGTACAAATATAAATATATTATACTACATAGTATTCCCTAAGCGTCAATGTCAACCTTATGACATCGACTAGTCTATCTTCATCCTGGCTGTCTTGGACTGGGCACGTGCCTAGCAAGATCGCGTGTCTTGCTCACATGTGAAAATTGAAAGATCTAACTGTCACGTCATCTAAGATAAGGATCTAGATGTTAATTACCTACTACATATAAGAAATAGCAACCTATGATGAGACTGGATGTGATGACCGTTAATGTTGGCTGGTAGGTGGAATACCCTTGCTATTCGGGTAGTTGCTTCTTAGCAACTACATGTACCTACGTAGTATGTTGGGTAGAAAAGTGCCTTATTAGATTTCGAAAAAATTGCCTGCGCTACATATATGCAGGTAAGAAGGAGATACCTGGTAAAGCTTCACAACTGGGCAGTTATTAATAGAAATGAGCTCTGACATGAAGAAGTTGAGATAGAACACAGTTAAATACATAAGAGGTAACTATCTGCACATATATGACATAGGTACATGCATGATACGGAGCCTTTAAACTCTAACCTAGGAGGTAGGTAGTACTTAGGTACCTACATAGGTAGGTTAGTTCCGTAGACTGTAGTAAGTAAGGTAAGAATGCACGGACCATATGCACTAACAGGAACGTTTGGACCTACGAACCCCCCCCAGATTCCGCATCCCAACCCGCTCCAACAATCAATCTGGCAACATTCGCCGATCCATCACACGAATCATATACCACCGTAGCCTGCGACCTTGCGGATTACTGAATATACTTATTTTAATCACGTGATCCATTGCCAACGACAAGGAACCGTGAAAAATATTCATCGCGAATAGCCTCATCTAAAACCGGCCTTAATAGTCGCCGTTCCGCCATTAAAGTGGTCGGGGTGGTCTTAACGGACTTCTACGACCCTTGTGAACTCTTATCGTACGCGTCATAACCGTGTTTTCCCCGCCGGAGCCGCTTAACAAAGGTGTATTTAGGCTTGCTGACCGTGACACTAGATCGTGGCGCCGATTCATCTTTTACAGCGACGCGACGGTCCCCTCGACCCCGGCCGAGGTGGATTCTGGGGCATGAATCAGAACCCGCCCGCATATACCTCCCTCGAAGCATTTGCTTTATTCCAAGAGCTCAACAGAAACTTTCAGAACGGCCTGGTTATCGGTACCTTCAGTCGCGTCTCCGAGACCCTCAAGAGAACACCCTTGATATTTGAACAGGACGACTTTGATGCCGACCGACTAAGCCCTGAATCCCTTCAGAGCTTTGCCCTACAGCTACTTAGAGAGGAGCGGAAAGAGGACAGGAGACGGGAGGCCGAAGCCGCTGCAGAGAAGAACAATGCCGGACTGTCACCAAACTCCAGAAAAAGAAAGCTTCAAAGTCCCCCTTTGTCTACTTTTCAGGAAGCCCTAGAGCAGACAGATAAGCTCCCGATCCTGGTGGAGAAGCTCTATATACGATTTCGGGATAATCTAATTAGGGAGATCAGAGAGGACGAAAGACGGTTCGACGAGCTTCAACGAGAGCTTGCTGAGATCGAAAGGGGAGAATGGGATAATAGGCTTGTTCAGGAGCAACGTACGGAACCACCGGCGAGTAACGGGTTCCCAGGTGTCAACGATCCATTACCTGCGAGACCGGAAGGCCAAGTAGCACCGACGCCAACGCCGATACCACCAGTACAGATACAGGCACACACGCCGACGCCAATACCAGTACAAGCACCGACACTACCGCCAGCGTCAACGTTAACGGCAGTATCAACACCAGTTCCGGCTCCTCCCCAGACCCAGGATCACGGTAGGAAAACTGAGCCGCCGCATACTCCTCAGCCGCCCCAGGAGAGAAAAGCCGTACACTCAATTCCTCCATCGCTACCTCCACCTGCTCGTCCTCCCAGTGAAGCACGCCATATTGCCCCTGATAATAGGCCACAAGAACTAGGGCGTCCAATAAGTAATGCAACACCAGTTTTACAGCATCCACGGACCGTTCAAGGGTATCCCGCACGTTCAGGTTCTGCCACGCCTCAGCCACCCGTCGTTGATGGCCTTCAACGACCTGAAGGTGTCCCCAAAGGTCGAAGCCCTGCACCTATACAAACTAATCAACCCCAACCCCAACCCCATACTCCTACCCCTACTCCCGCGCCTGCTTTAAAATGGGAGCCTCCATATCAGCCTCCCCACCAGTCTTCTCCTCAACCTCCATTTCCACCTTCTTATCAACCGCCGCCGCCGCCGCTACAACATCAGCCGACCCACCAGACTCCTATTCCGTCTCCTCGACTCCCCTACAGTACGGGAGTCACCAGGCCTCCGACATATCCTCAGACCCCAACCAGCCTCCCTCAGCTACCCCAGAATTATGCAGGCGGTAGGCAGACTCCGGGACAGTACGGCCAAGCGCCTCGACCCTCAACACAAGGATCTGCGCCAGCATCTCCATCGGTGCTTTTACCACCGCAAAGTGCGGGCCAGATACCACCATCTCTTCAATCACTACCTTTAAACGCAACTCCAGACGGCGCAGGGCAACAGTTACCGCAGCGGCGTCCAGCTTCAATCCCTACGGTAAGCTCGCCGGGTTCCAATATAGGACCCGGTCCTTTCGCCCAGCATCAAAGTTCGCATGTGCCGACTCAAACACCTGTTCGACCACCTGCTGCGTTATCAGAGCCACACCTAGCTGCAAGCCCCCCCAAACCTCCCGTGCCGCCAACACAATGGTCTCCGGCACCCGGTCCGGCCCGGCCTTCATATCCTCCGCAGACTCCCGTCCAAGCACCCCTAGCGCCACCGACATCTCAACAGGGCCAATCAGCTTCCAAATCATATAGCTCACCATATAATCAACAAGCGCAGCAAGCTCAGCAAGCCGGTACTATTGATTCTACTCAACGCCCACAAGTACCTCCACTACAAACCCCGGTGGCGATACCTCAGCCTACGCGTCCACTGTCGGCGAGCCAAGAGCATACACCAGTAGCCGTTTCTCCTCATATTATAAGAGGACATGGAACTAAGTGGATATCAATCCCTACGCCTGCAACACCGCGTGTAGATGACGTGACCGGTTATTTTGATATCGAGAGTCCCGTCTACGAGCCAATTAGCCCACGTCCTCAGTCGGCCCAGTTACCGAAGACTTCTCCTGAACAGAACGGGAAAAAGGATATATCGAAGGCTCTACAAAAGCCCGATGTAACGCCCAATCGGCCTAGAGGTCGACCACGTGCCACGCAGAAACCCCCTTTAACGCAATCAGAGGAGGCCCCAGCGGACCCAGATCTCTCGGGAAGTAATATTAAGAACGAAGAGGCAACACCTCGGGCTCTCGAGGATATTGGACACGCGACTACAGCAGATGAAAGTGTTGCTACCAGGGACCAGCCTGGCCCAAGCCAGTTGTCTAACAAACGGAAACGTCAAGAGAGTCCTCTGAATCGGGCTACGCCAACACCGGCTACGCACGTTTTATGGACACGTTCGTTCAATAAGATTAGCCAATCTGCGTTGGATCAAATTATCAGTCATCGCCATGCCAACATGTTTGCGCATCCCGTGAAACCAAAGACGGCGCCAGGGTATTTCGAAATTGTGCTCCGGCCGCAAGATCTTAAAGGCATCCAGAAGGCCATCACTGCAGGGTCTAAAGCGGCATCAATAGCAGTGGCAACAATGCCTGATATTGATCCAAGTGCAACAAACGTCTGGC
Organism: Daldinia loculata; assembly: GCF_022478755.1. Taxonomy (NCBI): domain Eukaryota; kingdom Fungi; phylum Ascomycota; class Sordariomycetes; order Xylariales; family Hypoxylaceae; genus Daldinia; species Daldinia loculata. Next base: position 230,786 of record NW_026054884.1, on the reverse strand, counting down.
TTCCGATGTCAGTGGATCTAGTCCCACCGCGAGGCATAATAAATATCGCGCAGCTAGAGAGAGAGTTGGTTCACATGTTTGCGAATGCTATCATGTACAACCCGGACCCCTATCGTGGCTTCGGGCCTTCTTTCCTGAAATCGAATCGACGGGCTAGTCTAGAAGGTGACGGGGAAGACTACCGAGGCTACGAAGTAGATGAGAATGGGGTTGTAAAGGATACTCGCAGTATGTTTGGTGAGGTTGAGAAGTTATTAAGCGATCTCCGCAACGAGGTAGAGCGAAATGCGCCTCCGCCGACGGGCGTGCCACCATCTGCAAGCCGTAGCATGAGCGTAGCCGGTGGGGAGATGAACACAACTGAGGATGATGCAGATGAGCCAGCAGGGGATACCAGTAAAAGGCGAAGAATTAGGGGCTAGTAGTAGCCTTATAGCAAGTATAATGCTGATCTGGGTGAGATTAGCAATCTAGCTAATCGCCCATCCTTGAAGGGCGAGTCCGTTTCAATGTAGATATGCGCCGAGGTCAAGATTTAATTATGACTTTGGTTATGGACAAACCATTTTAAGAAGCTTTTTGGAATCTGATGTATGTGCATTTTTGAATATTTTTATATATGTATATACATATGACAGCAGCCTCCCTACCTATGAAGTACATGTATCGAATTATGTACATAGGGGGGATAATTGATGCTGTACACGGGCCAAATTGTTGCCCCACATATGCGCGCACTTAAGAAGGTACCTACTTCGTACATTACCTAATACCCGAAGTACCTGATGTCCTTATGTACATTATGTACCTAAGTTGAGCAATGACGACCCATCGTTTTGATATGAGAAATACAAATCCTAATGGAACTCTGCTAATGCAGTGAAGATACTTACTCACATCTTCCATTACTTCCTTTCTTTTAAGAATTCACATAGCACCGTTTCTGGCTTTGTGTTATACATCTTATTTTTGGAGGTACCTCAAATACTACTATCTCGAGTCTAACGAGTCGCGTCAAAACGCGTCGTCAACTGACTAACCTAAGCTATGGTGCCTCGGAGAGTAATTGCCGACTCTGACGACGAAGATGGAGACGACAATACACTAAGTCCTCTGAGAGAAGATGAAGGAATTGATCCCCCAGAGGATCCCCCAGAGGTAGAACAATTGAGCCCACATCACAGGCCGTCAAGCCCTGATGTACTAGACAGTCACAATCATATATCTGATACTACGGACCAATCCTTCTTTGCCAGTGTTTATGATGAGCAGCAAAATAGGGCTCTTCACCAATCTCATCTTATCGAGAATATAGTCCGTCAAAGTCAGCAAGCGAGCAGAAGTAGTGGGGAGATCTCGCTCCCAGTGAAGGGGAAAGGCAAGAAAGCCGATGCTTCTTCGGCCACGAATGTCACCTCGCCAATAGTCTTGGGCAAGCTTAGGAACGAGCCATTACTCTTCAGCGACGGTGCTTCTGGTGTAACCACACCACGAAAGAGCGCATCTAGAGAATGGGATGTGCCCAGTAGTGCGGAAGACGCAATGGTTTCAAGGACTACTAAAAGTTCGAAAGGAAAGAATGAGAAGTCGTATGGCAAGCGAAAAAGAAGCCAATCGAAAGCAACGAAGAGCTCTGCTGCAGCAGAAATATTCATGGGATATGATAATGCACTTGAGGAGACAGCCCAAGACACGGCTTTGCACAATGAGATGCTTGCCCCAAGTCACGGAGCTGGGCCATCACCACAGCCCGTATTCAAACAGAATGAAGTCTCACTCGATGACTCTGTGATCCGGGATACGGCGCCTATAGCGAATTTTTATATCGCTCAGAGCAACCTCACTACCATGCAGAAACTCGAATATGAGAAGGTTAATGTGTCGCAAAACGGATACCCTAGTCTCCCTGGTCCTCTTACTAATATAAAATCAAGCGGCATGTCGACGGTTGCATATCCAACACCTAGCCGGTATGCATCTTCTTCCGGGCCACCGCTTCCGTGGGAAAGAGACCCTGCTGCTGATGTCGAACCTGATGAAAGCGTTGATTTCATAAATGCAAGTATACTCAGACATCTAAAAGTCCTCAGCTTATCTAATGATTTTATAGATAATGTCTTCCCCAGATGTCATTGCAGCTGGCCATGATTTTACGGAGGGAAACCCGGCAGAAGCAGCACTTGTGGATACACAGGTAGCACACGATGAGGCCGAACCTCCAATCGGAGATACTACCCCAAAGAGCCTACATAGCAAGAGAAAAAAGAGGACTAGAAGCATACAAGATGAAGATGAAGATGAATTACAAGATGGACCTTGGGACCATGAGGCTGTTGATCGGTACCAAGACAAACACAAACGGAGGCGTAATGAGCCAAAATTAAACCCACCCAGTCCACATGGAGACGATGCTATCGAACTTCTTCCAAATCCACACGAGGAAATACTTCGGGAGCAAGACTACCAGGACCTACCCAGGGAAGAAACACATGAGACCGGTGATGCTACCCCTGAGATACCTCCGACAGCGCCGCCACCTGTTCCTTTCAATGCGCCTGAAAACAACCTGCCAGAGACTCAGCCAACCCCCCAACCAAAGAAGCGTGGGCGCAGGAAGAAGCAGGCTGTGAAAGAACAGACCCTGCAAGAAGAGCTGCCCGTCGAAAACCAGGCTGCCGCTCAAGAGGCACCCCCTGCTGTTAAAGACCCCGAGGTACAAATTGAGCCAGAGAAGCCTAAGAAGAAAAGAGGCCGACCTCGAAAGTCTGACTTAGCAAAGCCCGAAATAGCGCCGGCTCCTGAACATGAACTCCGCGCGACACATGAGGCTCACGAGGACGACGCCCAGCATAGCGAGATCACTTCGGAGAAGACTGAAGCGACCGAGAAGCCGAAGCCTAAAAAGAAACAAAAAGCCCGAAGCGAACAGAAAGAAAGGGATGAGGAAGATCCAACCACAGATAAGGACGACGTTGAAGACGCGTTGAAAGAAATTAATAGTAACTCTAGGCCATCTGAAGAACCAGTATCGGCTGAGGAAGTGCCTGCGAAACCCACCCCCAAACAGTTAGCCGATCAGCACAAGTCTAATGAGAAAGGAAGCACGGTCCCCAAGCCCACATCCACATCTTCGCAACCCAAGGTAGCGTATCGAGTTGGCTTAAGCAAACGAACACGGATAGCTTCGCTACTGAAAATCATCAAGAAATAAAACCAACTTGACAAAGTCTATGTCGTGGTAATTAGTAAAGTTATAGTTTAATGGTGCCAAATAATCAATTGCTTGGCTCTATAGCAAAAGGAATTTCCAAACGATTCAGTACCGAGAGAAATGGAAATGAAGATTATGAAAACTACCGCTTAACTTCTATTTTGTTGAAGCATCAACCAAAGGTCGGACATAACTATGGAGGTACAAGAAGCGAGGCGGCAGTTAAAGGCTGCCACGCCTCTTAAACGTGTAGATTTACAATAGATAACTAGGTACCTATATCTATATAATCCCTTGATCGAACAGTGCTCATGGAAGAGCTCAATTCTCTTATACTAATATTACCTCGGATTTGTAGATACCGGATTTTCTACACTTTCTACAAAATGGTTTAGGGCAACTTGGCACGGGGTTAAAGGGTGAGCGTATAATGGGAATGGAGACTTAAGTTACGGGGACACTTGTCCCTGAGTATGAAAGATGAAGATAGCAATCACTCTATTTTGTACACTCACAATTGCGTTGTATGAATTACCCCTCTCATTCTACATTGCCATTTGTATGTGATAGTTTTAAGGTGGTAGAAGGATTTCTTTTAAGTGACCAATATATGCATCTCTAAAAGCTAGGGCAGCCAACCCGATGGCATATCTCATATAAATAAGCCAGGCATAAAGAATACATTCGTGCTTTCTAAATACGACAAGCTACCAACACCAATTAGAGTGCAGCTATTGTTTGCTGTTGTAGGAGAGCAGTCTTCCAGGCCTCTAATTCCCGTCCGCAAGACTACCAGTCAGTCTTATGTACTAGGGTTGATGAAAGGGAGACATTTCACAATATTCTGTCCCTCAATCCATCTTGGGTATATACCACTTTCCCCGTGGCGTAGGCGTAGGCGTAGGCGTATTTTTCTTCCCTTTTCTTTTTATCCTCTAGCGCGACCCGAGCGGTTGGGCCTACAACCAGTATTCCCAGGTGCCCTTTTCTAGAGTATAATCTCTCCAAGGTTCTCGCCCTCGAATCCCAGCGTAGCCAGCTTCTGTATCTTCTTCTTCTCTTTCGTCTTTTCTGCCGCTCTCCGCTCTTTCGCCAACTTCTCTACTGCAGCAAACTCGGCCTTCTCGAAGCCGGGGGGCGGGTCGTCGTCTTTATCGAGGTCGATCTCGCCGAGGAGGAGCACGTTCTCGCCGCGGACGAGGAAGATGCCGTGGGTTTGCTCGGCGTATATACCTTTTGGTTGCGGGTCTGAGGGGTCGGATGTGGTGGCGTATATGCGTTCGACTGTGGACTGGAGAACCAAGTTTGCTGAGACAGATTATAGATGTTAGTTATAGAAATAAGAATGATATCAGGGAATTCGTACCAAACTGGTCCCAGCTTCGTAGGACGCCATTGAGTTTCCGACCATCTCGTAGACACACCAAAAGCTTTTCTATACCTGGTGGTTAACAAAGGACCTGAGACGGCGCTCATTTCGCCGCATCGATTGCCTTACTATCGGTGAGGTCTAGTAGCTGCGCAGCAGTGGTGAACATCTGTGGAGGAAGCTGTTGCGGTTGGGGGGCGGCGGCAGCAGCAGCAGTTGATGCTGCTGCTGCTGCTGCTGCGCGACCCAGCGACGAGCCGCCTGGTTGAGGTGGAGGATCGTGAATCGATATGTTCTCCATCATATCATTTGCTTGGTTTTGTTGTTGTTATTATTTGAGGCAATGGTGCTAGAGCTATACCGATCCATAGAGAAGAGAGTAGTTCATTCGGAAAAATAAGCTTAATGAGATTCACGCCGGTGTTTCCCTTACAGCGACGAGTGCGTGTGTACCGATGTCAGGCGCAATTTGCACTTAGCTGACGTCGTCTCTTTCATATGCTACTCACGCAAGAGGAAACCACGTTATTAGTCGGATTGGGATTTTGGCGGGGCAGAACAATGGGAGAAACGTTAATGCGCTAGTGTGCTTAGATAATACTATTGTCCAATCACAATGGGTCGAGCAGAATTATATACATACTGTATTAGCAAGTAAGTTGGGTATGCACTAGTTATACTATGACTTAACCTTCTAGAAACCCATCACGGCCAAAGCACTTGCATATCTAGTTCAAGATGGGGAAGACAGGGGACCGACTCCAAGTATATTTATCATGTAGATTGTTAGTAACGATAGCCATCGTATCTTCGCGCCTTCAAGCGTAAAACTCTTACATGGTATTCTCAATTTGACCTAACGGCCAGTGAGATGACAGGCAATTGTCATCATATATAAACAAACCCGCTAAGAAGAAGCTTACCAACTCGCATTCGCGATTGCCTTGTACCTTGGCGGGTATTACCGGATCTGGGAAGACGGGCCTAGGCTCGACAGGCGGGATCCACCTCTGCTGTTGCCGAACATCCTTGCTTGCGCATGTGACGGATAGGCCGTACTTTGGCCTTCGCTGTTCCCTCTTTCTGCGGGCTGGCCGCTGGCGGGACGGGTCCATCCTTATCCTTTGGCGTAGCTTCGTGTTCCCAGGTTCCACGGATCAGGATCTGACGAAACTTATCTTGGATTTTCTGGGGTTACATGTTAGATAAAAGCCAATAACTACACACTACCTACTTTAAAGTCTTTCGAATCTCCTTCCTCTTAGATGTCCCGCATAGTTTAGACGGAATTGAATATTTGGCAATTGAGCCTGTTTTGGTTCCAATAGGTCGACGCCATGCCGGGTTCTTCGAGAATGCCTATTAGCTTGCGCGAGAGCTTCGATAGCGTTAAGAAGCGATCTCGGACGATCGATCCTCGGCAAGTCTTCAATGTCGAGATGTAAGTGTTCATTCGTCTTTTGACACCATTTTAATAATATCACCAAATGTTACTGTAAAGTACATAAGAAAACTAATTATCCCGTCCCGTTCCTGTGTAGACTCAAGAACGTTATTTTCTTTTTCTTCGTACTGCGCATAGTCCGCCGAACGTTTTGGAAGCTGAAGGGCCGTGGCATCTTCGGTACTATAGCAGAATTATACCACGATGTACGACGTGTACTATACGGTTATTTCCTACGTGCCCCGGGAGTTCGGACCCAAGTACGGAAACAGATTACCGAATCGTTAGCAAAGATACAGGCAAAGATGATACCTGCCGACAGTACGCGATACACGACGTTACCGAAGGAGGGCTGGACGGATGACGCCCTACGAGCTGAGCTCGACACGTTGGCAAATATGGAACATACCAGATGGGAAGATGGCTACGTGTCGGGTGCCGTATACCATGGCGAGGAAGATTTGTTGAAGTTGCAGACGGAAGCCTATGGAAAGTTTACAGTTTCGAATCCGATACATCCGGATGTCTTCCCCGGAGTGCGAAAGATGGAAGCCGAAGTTGTCGCAATGGTTCTCTCCATGTTCCATGCCCCACCTAGCGCCGCCGGAGTATGCACCAGCGGTGGTACCGAGAGTATCTTGATGGCATGCTACGGTGCGCGGCAGAAGGCATATGCCGAGCGTGGTGTAACGGAACCCGAGATGTAAGTCACGTATTACGTATTACGTATTACGTATTACATGGTCTATACTTCGGAATTACTGACTTGACGGGTTATAGGATCCTCCCGGAGACGGCACATACGGCCTTCCGGAAAGCTGGCAACTACTTCAAAATCAAGATTCACTATGTACCTTGCCCTGCTCCGACATACCAGGTGGATGTTCACCGTGTATCTCGTCTTATTAATTCCAACACAATTATCCTTGTCGGTTCTGCCCCCAACTTCCCTCATGGTATTATGGACGACATCCCGGCTCTATCCAAATTAGCCCTGAAGCGCCGTTTACCGCTGCATGTAGACTGCTGTCTGGGTTCGTTCCTGGTCCCTTTCCTCGACAAGGCCGGTTTTGAGACTGAACTTTTCGACTTCCGCCTCAAGGGCGTCACCTCTATCTCCTGCGACACGCACAAGTACGGCTTCGCGCCCAAGGGCAGCTCCACCGTCCTCTACCGCACCCAAGAGTTGCGCACGTACCAATACTTTGTCTCCCCCGACTGGTCCGGCGGCGTGTACGCTTCCCCCGGCATCGCGGGTTCCCGCCCCGGTGCCCTCATCGCCGGATGCTGGACCAGCATGATGCGAGTCGGTGAGGCCGGGTACATCGACTCGTGCGTCAAGATCGTCGGATGTGCCAAGAAGATCGCCGAACACGTAGCGTCGTCCCCCACCCTCAGCGTGGAGCTCGAGGTGCTCGGCCGCCCCCTCGTCTCCGTCGTCGCCTTCTCCGCTCGTAACCTCAACATCTACGACATCGCCGACGGCATGAACACCAAGGGCTGGCATCTCAACGCCCTGCAGAACCCGCCCGCTATGCACGTCGCTGTCACCATACCCATCGTCAAGGTTTGGGAGCGCCTCGTTGCCGATCTCGAGGCTGTCATCGAGGAGGAGCGCGAGAAGGAGCGCGTTCGCGCTGTTGAGGGCAAGGCCCTAAAGGGTAAGGCCACGGGCGATACAGCAGCCCTCTACGGTGTCGCGGGCAGCTTGCCGAATAAAGCCGTCGTTGTGGATTTGGCGACGGGCTTCATAGATTTGATGTACAAGGCGTAATGAGACTAAGATGAATTATCCTCTTATGCTAGAATTCGAAGGGGAGGTAGATGATGTTATGATAGTATGTGTAGCGGATGAAGCGACTTGACAGCCACTAGGCATGTAATAGGACAGACAGTGTACGTTAGGAAAGGGAGAAGGTAGGCCGGTCATCGAGCGGGTGGCCGGGGTCCATTATTGGTCTTCTAATGGCTGTACATATATATATATATATATATATATACTCGGCAAGGGGTCTACGAGCATAGGGGAGGTGGTAAGCCCTATAAAAGGGGCCGTGAAAAGGGGGGTTGGGGGGGGGGCCTACCATGCCAAAGCTATGCATATACATGCATAGGTATGTATATTTCATCGCGAGACACAGCGAGTGGATAGTATAACAACAACAACAACAAAGTCTTGAATCAATGCTGTTAGTTACGTATTTATGTACATTGTAGAAAGCTGCTCTCCGAAATGACCTTGTTCATGCTTTTTATACACACCATCCATGCCTTGATGCAGAGTAGTCGTATCGTTCCGGCCGCCTTTCTCCCACATCCATAGTCCCGTCCTGCGCCATTTGGAAGTAAAGGCACCGGAGAAGCGGGATGAAAAAGGAAGACCGAAAATATAAGAGAAAAAAACCGCCGTGTCCCAAAACCTATTTAATTTTTGCCTATTATGTGTCCCCTGATTTGACCTTTTAATCTCCCTTCTTACCTCATATCTGTCCCGGCGAGCACACGCATCGATCCGAGATTGGGGGTCTTAAAGTCATACAAATAGATGATCATAGCTCTGCTTTCTCATCATCCATGTGGGAAAAGCGGCCGCCCTCCTGGCTGATCATAGATTCCGCGTCGCCGACCTGCTTACGCTCCGAGACCTCGAAAAATTTGAGCCGTTTCTGCATCGTTCGCTTATGCGGCAACGTCAATCCTTGGGACGATGTCCACTCCCTCATGACTGCTGATTGCTATTGTAGGGGCTCCGAAGAGCTCGACAAGCGGTTGAGGTGTAGATACACATCCGTTCCATACCTAGATTCCGAGTTAGTCTTATGGTGATGAGGTAAATCCAAGATACTAAATCGACGTACCCTTCCATGCTAATCAGCTTCAAATCGCCACCGAAATACCGAGCGTAAAGCCTCGAGATCGGCAGTCCGTAGCCAAAGCCCGCCATCGGTGCCTTGAAATCGCTCTTATCAAAGTCAGGGTCCAAGTTAGGGGTCCGGTCTACGGTCGTGTACATGTACGTCCACACTAGCGGGATGGCGCTTCGTGGGATTCCGCCACCCTCGTCGCTGATCTTGATCGTGATATCTTCCCTTCCTTCCGCAACAATGACCTTCGTTACTGGAAATTCCTGCTTGTCTTGCCCGTGCGTCTCGACAACAGCTCTTAACGAGTTTTTCAAGGTCTCGAAGAGCATGTGCGATAAGTGACCAGGAACGTACATAAAGTTGAGATCGGGGTTACAGACAAGTTGGATCTTGGGTGCTTCGAAGAGTCCATAGTGATCTTCGCATACAAACCGAGCATTCTCGATAGCCTCTTGCGCCAAATCCCGCACGTTCGTCTTCGTGCAGATAATACCAACGTAAGTAGGATCCCGATGATGGCTCTGATCCGTCAAGGCGATATGCTGGCCGATAAGCATACGAATACCTATTCGAGACATGTAGAAACGATCTAAGAAGGACTGTATATTGTTGTCAATTTGCATCCGTTGTCTCTTTCGCTTGTATTCAAGGATTCCCTGTGCCATCGTTGTGACAACGCCGTCATGCCGCCTCTTGATCTTGTGTAATGTCTGTGCAAATTTGGAGTTGTACGCTTGTAACTCGGGTGGCCAATCGCCATTGTCGTCTACCATAGCGAAGTATCTCCTTGCTGCTTGGTACTTCTTGCTGTTTCCTAGGCCAATTTGTGTCGGCGGCGCCGAGGCATACTGGCCTTCACGAATGCTCGGGTTTGGAGTAGCTTCCGAGAGCAGAGATCCCCTGCCGTTGCTGAATTTGCCCGGGTTCAAGAGTCGATCCCGCACGTCTCTTGACAGCTCGGGCCGTCCGATATTGATGATCTCCTATTATCACATATCAGATGACTCACGCTCACGATCATCGCAGGTAAGTCAAGGGGACATACCTCAAACGACTGCGCATACCAATCCTGGACTCTCTTGACCGATGGCATATCACTAAGTCCATCGGGTAGGCTCGTGAGCTCCTGAACTCGGTGCGCAAGACGGATTGGGAGCTCTTCGGCGAGGAATTGAGAGGCGCGAAACAGGGTTCCTAGGCGACGATGTTGAGTCAGCAAATTGCATTTGTAATTATGACGACAAGAGAAGTAAAAGCAACATACCGACTGAGGGTCTCTCGCCAAACTGGACCATCTGCCTTAAACTCACACCCGTAGCAGGAAAGAGGGAGTAATGGCGGATGGTGTCCATTAGCCTCTCAGAAGCCTTCCACGACATCATGGGCGAGTTCGTCTGATCAGCGAGGGCTCGGTGGTAGACTTGTCGGACCTGAAGATGTGTAAGATCTCAGGTAGGAGAGAGGAATTCAGGCCATGAGACTCGAATTGGAAAATGTGGAAGTTTGAAGTATGAGCAATAGCACGAGACTAGATCGGAGGACCGCCCCGCGGGAATTAGGATGACGCTTGATAGCAACGGATAGCAGGGTCCTATCTGTACTATGTAAGTTAAAGTGCCGAGGCTCTAAAAGAACAAGCAGCTTTAAAAGTCTAGTAAACCGCACCCAACAACGTAACGTGGGACTTTTATGACTATATGAACAAAAAAAAAAGCAAGCGACTAAGAAGGACAACGACAGCAACAGAGACGACAATAGGTCATCATTGGGTTGAATAGTACTATCACGAAGACTGACATTAGAAAAGTCGAAATCACAAGACCTTGTGAAATGGGGGAGTTGGACATTTGGAGAACAAGGAGATCCGGTCATTGACTGAAAGAGTTTCGAAAGCCGTCATTGGTCGATTGTCTGTGGGGGCGCGGAGACATGGGAAGAAGTTGCACAGCTTTCGCCAGCTGCTTCCCCAGTATTCCGTAACACTTTCAACACTTTACCGAAACCATGCGAGTACAGCCGAGAAGGAAACTCTTTTGACGGGCAGTTGCCGGTCTGACAACGAGCCGTATCATAGGTACCTAATGTATGTAGTTCTTTCTTTCCCCCCAGATTTTCTAGGAGCCAGCTTACCAGCTAACGGTTACCAGGTAAGTACGTACATGCAGAGCCGGCACTTTCCAATCAAGATGGACTTATTAAAAGTCTCGCATAAGAAACACTTCCAAGTGTTAGGTAAGTGCCTAATGTTATTACGTACCTGTCAATGCGGATACCCCGCCAAATATCGCCTTAGTTCTTCGCCCTCCTCCCTCCTTAACTACCTCCTTGAAGGTTGATTTTGAGCTCTTTACAACAGGCTGTCCTTACATTTCTTAGTGTAAGAATAGCGCGTAACTACTAAACTTTATCCATCTTGGATACAATGCTTCAATGCTTCAATATCGGAGTACACAATACACCCAAGGTCCGGTATGACTGCCTCAAGCTCGTGTGCAGTTAATGTAGGCGCATGTACTTCCAATAGCCGTTGTTGCCTTAGGCCTTCACAGAGGCCAGCTTTTATGGTGCACGGATCTAGGTTGCATCGAGCTGCATCTATGTTTCCTAACCAAAGAATATGTCACATCGTCAGGCATCTCCCACCAGGCTCATCTATTGCTCCTATCCAAATACGGAAGTCCTTGGACTAAGCTAGTTATCGAGGCTAAGGTTACGTTGATTTGCCTTATTGCCTTATGACGGACACAGACTCGGATGCAGAACCGGATAGCACTCCGGCCACGCCGGCGCTGCAAACGCCGCCTAGGAGCGCCAAGTTAGAAGAGTATCATCACCCCTGGTCATTATACCATGCCGCCGCAACTCCTCAATCATCACCACCAGCTTCGCCGTCCTTACCGTCCTTGCGTCTTCATTCCTTGGGCATGTCTCCGTTTTCCCCAGCGCGTCGCCAGTTTTCATCGCCCCTTTTTAAATCAGCATCCGCTCTGCATCTAACTGAGGCAGGCCGATCTGGACGAGAATCCGTTGTACAAGACAGCAAAGATGTCCTCGTGCAGCGGCTAAATGATCTTGCCGCTCAGCTGAGCAAACAGGATAATATCCAAGAGCACAATGTCAATACTCTCCATACGAAAGTGGATGAGATGGAACAGGCCTTATCCGCGAGAGACTATCCGTCAAGTCGAAGATCTCTAAGGTCTAGACCTGCCAGCTTGATACTCCAGGATAACAGAAGTGAGCGCGACTCATTTTGGGGACCGTTAACACCAGGGCATACGATGCCTAGTATTTCGACCACGCCTTTGCCTGTATACGCATCTTCATCAACCCAAACTGAAGAAAGCCCTAACGCTCCTAGGGTCGCTGTCGCTAAGGGGTCTCAGATGTCGGCAGCGCAGGCTAATCGAATCGCCACGGAAGCACAAAATTTGTGCAAGGAACTAGAAGAGGTTGTCTCGGGTCTACGCGCTCGGCAGGAGGAAACAGATGTAAGAGTGTTACCAGCCACCTATACAAGCACATTCTGTCTGATACGTATGTAGCATATTCACGAACTGTTTATCACACGTGCAGAACGCGCCGCGCAGAGAATCATTTATCTCGAAAAGCGGGTTAAGGAGCTGTAAGTTTAGCCAAGCCGGCCATTACTCGAAGTTGTGACCGGTGCTGACAGTCACGGTAAAGCGAATGTGAGCGAAACGAAGGTGAGATGGAGATGCTCAGCCTACAGATTCAGTTAAAGGCGATCGAAGTGCAGTGCTTAAGCTACGTGCCGAAAGATGCCGATGAGGAACTGCGAGAAAGCATATCTGCATGGAAAACGGAGTGGTCTGCCTTAAAGCGGAAAAGGGCCCGGAGAAAAGCTAGCGCAAGCGCAAGCGAAGATACCGAAATATTAGGAACTCCCACCAGACAGCCGAGAAATACGAGTTTTCCAAGCTGAATTAATACCTGCTATATTTGTACATCATTGCCTGCTGAAGGTGTCTGGCGGTCTAGGGGTATTACTTAGAGGGGCAAACAACGGTGCCGATCATACGTATATTTCATCAGCTTGAGTTTGCCCAGCAGGCGCTCAGCATTGTATATATGTCAGTGTAACCAAGGCTGACTGAAAGAATTTACAAAATCAGACAATCTTACCGATATGGTGGACCATTAGTGCAACTGTGCCAAAATCAATAAAATAGGTCAGAATTTTCTAAAAAGGGTAATATAACAAGGAACGTTAAGTGCACAGTACATTATGCGGGGTATATATAAGGTAGGTAAAATAAAAGATTTTATTATTAATTTAATCTTTAATTGTTTTATATACATAATTTACAATATATAATATATTTAAATAACGTTATAAAAACAATAATTTAAACGTTATAATTAATATCATTTTATAACTTTAATTAATATAAAAAAAAAAAATTAAATTATACGTTTATATAATGTATATTAAATATTATATTATTATTAAAATATTTAAAGTTTATTTAAAATGACTTTATTAAAGTGTTTTTAAAAAATATCACGTGTTTATTTTTTTAAATAAATAAACGTTATTTAATTTTATTATAATATAATAATTAAAAAATTAATTTAAATGTAATTTAAATTATTGTTTTTACATTAATTAAAATTATAAACCGATATTAATTATAACGTTTAAATTATTGTTTTTATAAAATTATTTAAATGTATTATATGTATAAAATAATTAAAAATTAAATTAATAATAAAATTTTTTAATTTAATTAATTAATGTTAAAAATTAATGGAAAGGATAAATAACTTAAATATTAATGTTTAAATAATTTAATTAATTAATTTTTTAAACTTTTAAAAAAAACGGTTTATATAATTACGTTTATAACTTTTTTAATATTTTTATTAATATTAAATTAAATTATATATAATTTAAACCATAATTTTTATTATTTATTAATTAAAATATTAACGTTTTTTAAAAAAAATTTAAATAAATATTCGTAAAGTTATTATATTATTAATTTTAAAAAAAGTATGTATTACCTTGTAAATTGTGTATATAAAGCAAATAATCGAGCTTATACTGTATTTTTAACGTTATGTTAAATTAATCAGTTTTGTTAAATGACTTAAAATCTTTGATTTTAATGTAATTACCCGCATTCCACGCGTTTTTACGATTTTAATAATAAATAATTAAATTATTAGTAATTATATTAAAATAATTTTAATTATTATTTAATTGTACGTATTAACTGTTTAATAATTAAAAGTTTTATACGTTTAAACGTAAAAGTTTTAAAAATATAATTTTAATTAATGTTATTTAATTGTATATGTATTTTATTATAATAAATTTTGGTAAAATTATTAATAAAATAATATTTATTATAAATATTATTATATTTATAAAAAAGTTTAAATTGGTTTTTTTTAACGATTAAAAAGTTTGGAATAAATAATTTATTAACTTAATAAAAAGTTATAAATTTTAAAATTAAATTAATTTTAATAATATTAATAAAAATGGTAATTTAATTTATAATTTTTTAATTATTTTAAAGGTATTTAATTTAAATAATTATAATAAAAAATTATTAAATTAAATTTTAAATTAATAATTGTTAAAAATGTTAATAAAGGTAAATTTATTAAATGCGATTATATAAAATATAAAGTTGTTAATTTTTATTAATGATTTTATTAAATTATTTTAATTAATAAATGAAATGATTAACGAAAATTATAAACAATATTTTAAAAATTATATTTTTTATATTAAGTTATTAAACTTGTTTAACGATTAAAAAAATAAAATAATTAAATTTAAATAATTTATTATAAAGATTATGTTAAAAAAGTATATTAAGATTATTGCAAAAGTTTATGATTTATTTTATAATATATATAATATTTTTAAAAATTATTTAAGTATTTATGTTTTAAAATATAAGATTTAAAAAAGATATATAAAAATAATGGCATTTTTTATAAAAGTATTTAAAAATTAAAAAGTTTAGATAATTAATTAAAAGATTATTTTTTTATGGGTAAAACGGCAAAAATTAATTATTATTAAAAATTTTTAAAAGTGGTTTTATGTATTGGTATAAGTTTTAAAATTTATAATATTAAAGTGGATAATTACGTAAAATATAGTTTTTTAAGATAAAATTTACGGTAAAATATTATTATATAATAAAGTGGTAATAATGTTATAAAAATATATTTAAATTTTTAAAAATATTAAACATAAAAATAAAGTATATAAAAACGTTTTTGGATTAATTTATGGCATTAATAAAAGTAAAAATATAAATTTAAAAATTGATTTAAAGCGTTAAAAAAGGTTTTTATAACCGTTTAAATATTTTAAAAAAAAAGAAAGTAATTTAAATAAATAAAAAAAAGTTAATATTAATTTTTAACGATTAATTAAATAATAATATATTTTACGAAATAAAAAAAAATGTAAAACTTACCAAAATTATTATAATATAACAGAGTATTATTATATTTTTAAATTAAAATAATTTACGATTTTTAAAAATAATTTAATAATTTTTAAATTAATAAAAATAATTTTTAAATATATCTTAAATTTAACGGTTAAAATAAAAGTGTTAAAAAAAGAAAAATAATGTTAAAGTATTAAAAAAAAAGATAATTAATTAAATTATTAAATAATAAATTTATAAATTAACATTTTTTTTATAATATTAATATTAAATGTCTTGTTTAATGTAAATTAATATCTTTTAAAAAATTTAATAATATTAGATTTAAAGATTATTATATATATATTTAATTAAATTTTTTAATTTTTTAATTTTAAGATTATATTTTTAAATAATTATATAATTGTTAAAAAAAAATAAGTTAAAATAATAAGTTATAATAATGTTAATATATGTATTATATATTTAAAAAAATATATATAAATTTAATTAATAAATATTATTTATTATAAAAATTTTGTTTATAATTTTATATTATTAAAATTATTAAAAAAATAAGGTTATTAATGGAATAATTAATATAAATCCATTTATTTAAAATATTTAAACGGTATTATTATTGTTAAATTTATTAATTATTATAATTAATTTGTTTTTAAAAATATATTTTATAAAATTTTTAAAATTATTTTTTATATATGTTGTAATAATTTAAATTTAAGGTTTATAAGATTATTAAATATAGTTAACGTTTTAAAATAATATTATAAATTAAATTATTTAAGTTTTTAAATTTTAAAATATTTTATAAACGTTAATAAAAAGATATATATTAAAAAATTTATTATTGTTAAATGTAAAATATGCGAAATGGTAAAGATTAAATAATAAATAAAATGTATATTATAATATATTAATAAATTCTTTAAGGTAAAATTAATATTAAATTTTTATTTTTTAAAAATATTTAATAATAATATTATAAATTTAATGTTAATTATAAACTGTTAAATTAAAATAATTTTTAATTATTATTTAAATAATAAAAAATTTAAAACAATAATTATAACTTTTAAAAACCTTATAAAATTGTTAAAAATTTAATACGATGTAATATTATATATATAAAAGTTAAATTAAAAAATTACTTAAATTAAACCGATAGTTAAAGATTTTTTTAAAAGTTAATATATAAAATTAAAACTTTTAATAAATTATATTTAAATATAAAACGGTACCGTTAAACGTTTAAAAAGTGTAATAAAAGATAAAGTATATGTAATAAAATTACACGTAAAATTACTTTATTTTTTATGGTTTAAAATTTATAAAATTACTGTGTATTTACATAATTATATATCTTAATATAAATATAATTGGCATATGCCATACAATCGTTTTTATATTTTTATAATAATAAATAATAAAATTATAACTTAAAAAAAAAAACTTTAATAAGTTTATTTACGAGTATATAATTATAAAGTTTATATTTTAATAATTAACGTTTTAAAAAAAATTAATAAAAAATAACGTTTAAATTTAAAAGTTTAAATAAGTTATTTTATAAATTACGTTTTAATAAATATTTATAAAATATAAAATTTTTATATTAATAAAATAATAAAAATTTAAAACGTTATTTTTAATAAAAACAACTTATTTAATAAAAATTTTATAAAATTAAAAGAAAGATTACGTAATGATTTTATATATATAAATATTAAATAATATTGTTAAATATTATAATTTATTTAAAATTTTTAATTAAAAATCGATTTAACTGTAAATAATAATATAAATAATAATAAATTTAAGTAAATTAAAAATATAAATGTGTTAACGTTAAATTTAAAATTATAAATAAATAATATATTAAAAAAGTTTAAAATAATAAATATATTGTTAAAAATTAATTATTTTTATATAATTGTAAAATTTATCTTTTTATTAATTTTAAATATGTTATTATTTACAGTTTTATTTACAATAATAATACGATTTAAAACGTTAATTAATTTTAATATTTTATTAAAAATACAAATTTCATAAATTAAAACTTAATAAATTACGTTTAACATAAATAAATTAAATAGTTAAAAAAAAACGTATAAAAGGTAAATGATTAATAAAATAATAAAAATTTAACTTTTTTACAAATTACTTTAATACAATTTGGTTATCCAAATAAAACAACTTAAAATTAATTATTAATAAAAAAATAAACTTAAAAAAATATATTAAAAAAACTTTTTAAAACCTTTTAAAAAGTATAATAACCTTAAAAATCACTTATATAAAGTAATATTTAAAAAAGTAAAAAAAATGTATTTAAAAAATCACCGCTAAATAAAAACGTAAAAAAAAATTTCAAAAATTAATTTAAAGTATTATAAATAATAAATCCTTAATTATATGTAAATATATGTATATAAATTTAATAAATATAAATACTTATAAAAATATAAAATAAAGTTAATAATTAAAAATAATTAATAAATTTTAAATATTAAAAAGATATATGTTTTAATATTAATAAAAAAATCTTTTAAAACTTTAATAATAATAATTATAAAATTTAACTTTAAATTAATATAATATAACGTAATAAACGTTTTTATTAACGTTAAATTTAAAAAAAACGTATTTATAAAAATACTTTAAAATTACTAACGATTAAATAATATATTAAAATTAATTAAAATATTATATAATTTAAAAAAATCATTTTTATTTTAATAATAAAAACTTATAATAACGTTAAAAAACTTAAATTTTAAATTAATACCTTAAAAACCGTATATATTTATAAATAATAAAATATTATTATTTATTTATATTAATAATATAATAATTATATATTTTAAATTAAAAAAATTATAAATAAATTAACTTACGTAAAATTTAAAATAATAATATTAATTTATTAAAAATAATAAATTATAATAATTTTTAAATATTAAAATAATAAAAGATTATAAAAAATAATTAATTTAATTAAATTAATCCTTATATATTAATAAAATAACTAACCTTATAAAACCTTTAATATAAATCTTTATAACATTAATAATAAAAAAAAAATTATTACCATATAATAAAATAATTTTAAAAAAATTTAATTATTATTATTAATAAAAAATAAAATTTATCTTATATGTAATAATAATTACACGTTTTAACATTATTTTTACAACCTTAAAATTGTTAAAATTTAATAATAATTTTAATTTAAAATACCATAAAATAATTAACCATATATTACATTATTTTAAACATATATAAATATATACGTTATAATTAAATGGTAATAACTCTTTTAAAATCGTTAATAATACCTCATTTATTAACAATACCAATAATTGAAAAAGCTTTTAAATATATATAATAAAGTTATTTAAAAATATAATAAATTAAAAAACAAATAAATAAAATATAATAATTATATTTATAATAAAAGCCAAATTATTAACGTTATTATAAATAACAAAAAAAATTATATTTATTACATAATTAATTCGAAATTTTAAAATTAATTTAAATTAATTTACAATTACAATTAATTATAATAATAAATAAATAATTAAATTAATTAATAAAAATATTAAAAAATTAAAAATAAAGTTTAAATATATTAATATATATAATTATTAATTATAATAAAAAGTTAAAAAAAATTATATAAAAATAAATTATGTTAAATTAAAAAATATAATTATAAATAAATTTATAAAAACGTTATTTAAAAAATTATATAAAAAATTTAAAAATTAAATAAAATTAATAAATATTATAAAATAATTATAAATAAAAAGGTTATAAAAACTAAATAAAAAAATAACTTTAAAATAAAAAATACATATTAATAAAAATTAAAAACATATAAAATATTAAAAAAAATAAAATTAAATCGTTAATAATTTAAAAAATAAAATTATTTAAATTAAATTAACTTTATAATTACATTTAAAAAAATATATTAAATTAATTAACTTTATCAAATAACTTAAAATCTTTAATTTCAGTATAATTACCTGCATTTTACGCATTTTCACAATCTTAACAATAAATAATTAAATCATCAATAATTATATTAAAATAGCCTCAATTATCACCTAACTGTGCATATCGGCTGTTTGACACGTTACTATTACCCTATTAGACATAGTGCCACCAATTTTCTTGATTTTGGCACAGTTGCACTAATGGTCCACCATAACCGAGCATCTCGCCTGTGGATAAGACTCAAAAGTTGATGCTACACGGGAATTGGCATAGGTTGCACAAGTTGCGCAGATCCGTTTTTAGTTATAAAATGCGCAAACAATGAGCTGCTCGGTGAGACATGGAAGACGAGATGGTTTCATCTACTATCTGATGTACATATGATTTGCTTGCCTCGCCTAAAGTTCGAATATTACGAATATTATGCAGTACATGTACTACGCACCATATGACTTATCGCATCGCCGACTCAGTGGTTCAGCAGATTCGATGCGACTGGGGGGACACGCGGGACCGCGGAATGCCGGCAAAAATCATTCTTCACTCCTCATCTTAACCTGGCGATTAGATCATTGAGACAAATATACATCGCGCCTTTTATCAAAATTCGCTCTAGGCGCTCTGGGCGCTTACTACAATTATAAATAAGAGGTATATTATATTTATATAGGGCTAATAGTAGGTTCGGTACAAACCACCTACATCCATCAGTCAGTTTGTGCACAATATTCAACTGTAGTGTATGTAAGAGGATGATAAGCTTATTGAAAAAAGTGCGGTTCGGATTACGTCATAGGTCGCCATTTGGGAGTCTTGGCCAATTATATAGAATATACCCCAACTTTAGGATGACCATGTTACGGTTGACCAAATAAGGTATTGTGCCAAAATAAAAAAAATAATCGCATATTAAATTAAAGTTGGTAAAGGGTTACTTGTTATAATTTAGAAAATATTAAATGTATATTTTTAAACTTTATTACGGTTTATTATTATAAAAATATTAATTTAATTAATATAATGTAAAAAATTAACCAATTAAATTAAAAGATTTAATTGTTAATTTAATTTTTAATTATTATTTATATTTATACATTTAAATAATTTTATAATTTTAATAATTATAATATTATAATTAATATTATTTAATAATTTTAATTAAAGTAAAAATAATTATTTAAATTATATATTTATATAATGTATTATTATTAAAATATTTAAAATTTTTTAAAAATAATTATTTTAAAAAGTATTAATTAAATAACTTTATATAATATAACTTTTTAATTGGTTAATTAATTAGTTTTATATATATATATATATATAAATATATATATTAAAAATTATTTAAAAAGATTTTGTTTTTAGTTTTTTTACTTTAAAATAATTATATACGATTAAATAAAAGTAATATGTAAAAATAAATAATTATTATATTATTAATTAAATTAAATTAAATTAAATTAAATATAAAGTTATAATAAAAATGTGGTGTAAAAATAAAAATAAAAATAAAAATAAAAATAAAAATAAAAATAAAAATAAAAATAAAAATAAAAATAAAAATAAAAATAAAAATAAAAATAAAAATATTGTTAAATAAACGGTGTAAAATTTAATTAATAAAAAAGCGCGTATTTTAAAAAAAATAAAAAGTTAAAATTATTTTAAAAGTATAAATATATAATAGTAAATTTATATGGTAAAAAAAGTATTTAACGATAATACTTTTTTAATATAATATATTTATTATTAAAAAGTTTATTTTTTTATAATTACTTTATATTATTATATACAAATTTATATGTAAAGTTACTTGTTAATTATATTTAATTAAACCATTTATTTAACGTTACGTTATTATTTATTTATTTAAATATATATTATTTTAAAAACTTATACAAATTACGTATACGTAATATTTTTTAAAACAATTGTTTTTAAAAAACTTTAAATATTTTAATAATAATATATTATATAAATATGTAACTTAAATAATTATTTTCGCTTTAATTAAAGTTATTAAATAATATTAATTATAATATTATAATTGTTAAAATTGTAAAATTATTTAAATATATAAATAAATATAAAAGTATTTAATAATTAATTAAAAAATTAAAGTAAATATACTTTTTTAAAATATATTATATATAACGTTATAATGTATGTATTTAAAAAAAATAATTTTTTTTTTCCATATAAAAGTGCAAAATACCGTAATAATTTAAGTTAATTGCGTTAACCTATAACTGATTACCCTTTTAAGCTAAGCTTACGGATTTTTTTCATTTTAACATAGTACTTTATCTGGTCAACCGTACATGCCTTCCTCTGCTTTCCTTTGTGTCGGGAGGAAGAATACGTACAGGTTACAATTATTTACAGCAGATCTAGGTGGAGAAAGATGCGTGCCATAGTGGAAGCAGCTGGGCAGCTGGGTAAGGTAGCTGCAAGGCTTTCGTGTAACATCTGATTACATGTAGTACCTACCTCATAGGTATATACATGTACATAGCAGGACAACTTACAACTTAGAATTTACAACCCCCAGCCCTATAACACATGCTAAAAATTGCATCTTCTATACTTAAAATGCCTTGGCTGATTCTAGATGCCATACCGGCTCATGCGAAAACCTCAGGTTACTTTCGATAGTTATGCATAAAGCTTCATTCGGCATGGCATAGTCATGTCAGCCGTATTGGCCGTATTCGAAGCTGGTTCCCTTCACTTACATGGATAATATGGTAGTACAATCTGGAATCTTTTTGGTTCCCGTTTCCGCGCAACGTAGCTTCGAAGGATTCTACCCTATCACATTTTTAATATAATTAAATTCCGAAACAGTATTTAGACTACCTATCAACCATCGCTATCCATGCTGTCGTAGGCAAATCATACCAGCAAGCCTGGAACTACCGACGTCACCGCCCTCTCATATTGCACCTGATATCCTGGAGGGCTAATCGGTGAATTGTACCTAGCGGATAGAAGCTTGGGTGTCCTTGGCAAAAAGCAAAAAGACTAGTAGCCGTCTTCCATTGGCTTACCCCAGAAATACTATACTCTAGCAAGTCTAGAGTCCGGAGTACCCCTACTATGGCGAATAGAGCACTACAAGATGACGTCGGCTCATCTTATGGGAATCCTTCAAAGACCCTTTGACCAACGAGGCTTGAGGGTATAGTATTTGTACTACACCACATCCCATCCGTCATATACAACTCTCACGCAATGATCGACAGTCTTTTTTTCGAATAAAGCCTGCCGAGCCCTAGCCCCCTTGATCGAGTAGTCTTCTCGCTGTGTGGCTCTTCAGGCGGTGTCAGAGCTCTTCCTGCCTTGTCTAGTCGACTAATATAACTAGTCCCGTTCTTACTTATTGTTGCTCTTTTGTCCGTGTCAGTTTCAGTTTCGGTTTCGGTTTCTTCTATGCCCTTTCATCTAAGCTTACATCAGCACTGTATAATCTTATAGGGGGCGAGATAAGTAGACTGAAAATCAAAAGTAACCCACAACACAGCTTCACAATCGAGTGATTGATACCAAGACATGGCTTCCAATTCGGGAGATCCGCCCAAAGACGGCTCATTAGGGGAAAAGACTGAGAAGATCCAACCTCGAAAAGAGTCAGGCTATTTAGACGCATCTCCATCCGAACTCGAACATCGGGAAACTAAAGACAATATACTAGATGAAGGGGAAAGACGACGTCTAGAGGCTACGGCCAAACTAGAGAATCCTCTTGCAGGTCTCTCTCCAACACAGCTAGCCCAGCGAGGTGAGGAGTTCTGTGCGAAGCACGGCCTCACTGATGCAGACGACATTCGTGCTTTCCGACTCGGCGCTATGATCGCCGGTAACTTGAACAAGTACGACACCGTCGACGAGCTTACCGATCGTGAAAGAGAGGTGCTCGACAGGGAGATCACACACAAATGGTCAAACCCCAAAATGCTCTATGCCGTCATCGTCAACTGCTCGCTCTGTGCCGCCGTTCAAGGTATGGATGAGACTGTAGTCAATGGTGCGCAGTCCTTCTATAAGGCAGAATTTGGGATAGGAGACCCCAACTCTCAAAGAGGTAAGCTATAAAGGCGTTGATACATATTCATTCTACGTATGTACTAACCAATGTGTCCGAAAAGATTCGTGGCTACTGGGCCTCGTCAACGGTAAGTCTACATCTGTTAGCGAACAATTAAACAATAGCTGACAACCCTCCAGCTGCACCATACATATGCTGCGCCTTCGTCGGTTGCTGGCTTACGGAGCCAATGAATAAGGCTTTTGGACGCCGTGGCACTGTCTTCATTTCTTGTGCCGTATCAGCTTTAGCTTGTTTCTGGCAAGCCTTTACAAACACTTGGTGGCATATGTTCATCGCCCGTTTCGCCCTCGGGTTCGGTATTGGCCCAAAATCGGCTACGACCCGTAAGTTGCCATTTTAGCTTCAGAACGTGATGAATATCAACGGCGCTAACTATATATAAGCCATCTTTGCTGCCGAGTGTTCTCCGCCGAAGCTTCGTGGTGCTTTGGTTATGCAGTGGCAGATGTGGACTGCTTTCGGTATCATGCTGGGATACGTAATGGATTTGGCCTTCTTTGATGTCCCGAATTTGTCTGGAATTATAGGTCTAAATTGGCGCCTTATGATGGGATCTGCTCTGATACCTGCTGTTATCGTCTGTGCCATCGTATACTTCACCCCTGAGGTAAGTGGCATAGGGCCCCTCGTGATTCAATAGTTACTAAGTGAGTCTTATAGTCACCTCGGTGGTACCTTACCAAAAATCGACATGTCGATGCTTATAAGTCAATCTGTAAGCTGCGGTATGAAAAGGTCCAGGCCGCGCGCGACCTCTTCTATATGGACACTCTCCTTCAGATCGAAAAAGAGACTATGCAAATAGGCCAGAGCAAAATCAAGGAAATCCTTACCATCCGTCGAAACCGAAATGCCATGATAGCATCAGAGATTGTAATGTTTATGCAACAGTTCTGCGGTGTCAATGCCATTGCATACTATTCGACGGAAATCTTCGTTGAGAGTGGCTTCTCTATTCAATCTGCTCTCGTGGCTTCGCTTGGTTTTGGCATCGTCAATTTCTTGTTCGCTCTTCCTGCGTTTTACACCATCGATACATTTGGCCGGCGCAATCTACTCCTTACTACTTTCCCTGTAAGGTCATCCCTTTATAGCCACCCAATCTTTAGGATAGTAGCTGATTTGCTGATATAGCTGATGTCTCTCTTCCTATTTTTCACGGGCTTTAGCTTTTGGATCCCGGAGAGCAGTACTGCACATATTGGTTGCATTGCGTTAGGTATATACCTATTCGGTGTGGTTTACTCTCCAGGTGAAGGGGTAAGAGCAGTTCTGTATCTCCCGAAGAATTCTTAGTGCTAATTACATCTCAGCCCGTCCCATTCACATATAGCGCGGAGGCGTACCCGTTATACATCCGTCCAATTGGAATGTCGCTTGCAACAGCGACGACGTGGCTCTTCAACTCAGTGATCTCTCTCACATGGCCAGCCTTGCTTCAAGCCTGGACTCCTCAAGGTGCATTTTCATGGTATGCAACGTGGAACATTGCTGGCTTCTTCCTCGTACTCTTCTTCCTTCCCGAGACTAAAGAGAAGACGCTCGAGGAGCTTGACGCCGTCTTCAACGTTCCACTCCGTAGCCTCGTGCGTTACGGTGCGGACCAGTTCTTGTACTTCTGGGGCCACTATATCTTCCGCCGCAACATTGCGCCACCTAAGGCCCCATCCGCGACCAAGACGATCGAGTACACGAGGCAACAATTCTCTAGGGAGAAGACGCACGACGCAACTGCTCGCGTTTAAGCGACTTGTGTTTCAGTCCTAAAGGTTTATTGACCTTTTTTCATTTTTTATGCTTTACAAAGAGTACGATGCTATATCACCTTCCGAGCAAGTTGGTTAGCAATGGACGCGATTTAGGGGCGACGAAAACTAACAATTATTTTTCGCGGGAATGTCTCTCATTAACAACTTTTGGATACCCATTTTGAGAACTATACCTACATTAAATTAAATAAGTAAATATTTCGGCAGTGATGGACTATGTAAGATATAAAGTTACTATTTTATTATAATTGGATTTAGTTATAAAAAAAGCAATAAACCCAATTAAGTAAATTGAATATTTATTATTATAAAAAATAAATTTAATTATTATACTTTTACCGAAATGCACGTAATTTTAGTAAAAATAACACCGGCGTTATACTTTTATATAAATGTAGAAAAACTAGGGTACCTTCTATAATAATGTACCCTTTTGCGTGGGCTCTTACCTAACTTCGCTTTTGACGCATTTGGAAGCTATTATGTAGGTCCACGGTGCTTGCCACATGATATACCTACCACAAAACGTGCTCTATCTTGGGTAGGTATGTAAAGTCTTCGCGGTTATCTAATGTTTAAACCTTCTCAAGCCAAAACTCAAGTCTTTCCTCCACCTCAATATCTCCTCCATCCCATACACAACCACCATTTCCCCATCCACTATCTTACAAGTGCCTAGGCGTCGATCTAATTAATAACGATCACCGAACTCGCCTCGCCACGGTACCCAATAAAACTGACATCACGGTAAGCATCGTCTTTATATTAAACAATCAGAGTTAAGTAGAGTTCCACGAGGCAACAACAAAACCTCGAATATCTGCTAGATGCCTACTCCTACGATACACAATCGCACTAATCTTACCTACCTTGCCTTTCCCCTTCCACCCCATGAACATTTTCAAGACGATACCGTCTCGTCTCCCCGGCAACACTTCTATTTATCCCTATCACAAAACGGCATGGCATCTAACTATCAATTCTCCCTCGTGTGTTTTACTGTTGCCTGCCACTAGCCCACCGGATAGATTCTCCCCGCTCTCATGGCAAGCGTCACTCATTCTTGCTTACAATACTACTAGGTCCGCAACTAGAAATCACTTCAACCTTCATCACCTGAAATAGGCACATCTCTATTTCACCCTTCTTATTCTGCTTCGGTACTCTTAACTCGACCTTGCCCAGCTCAGTATCTCAAATAACTGGGCAATTATTTCCCCCTACGCAAGGAGTCCTAAGGTACGTTAGCATGCTTTCAACCCTCCTACCCTCGTTCATCTCTAAAGACTTCGGTCGTATTACTTTGCTATAATACATCTGCCTTTTGCGCATCTGATATTTAAACTCCATCCTTCTCATACGCTCTACCTATATTTCACTTAGTACTCACTTAGTACTCGTCTTTTATAAAACACATTACTAACAGTAGGAGTGATAGTAGGTGATATATCTATCCTTACTATTATCACTATTTTACTCGTCGCACTGTCGAACAACGTCAAAGATGGCACACGGCAACGGTACTCCGCAGACGTAAGTATTTGATGATGTGATATTTTATATATTTTACTAATATCGCGATTAGGTTTATGTGTGCTGTTGGTGGCGAGTGGCTCGCCCTTGACAAGTTCTCTCGGAACCAGATTTCCAAATGGCAGAAGATCAAGGGTCGCGATGGCGTCACTCCCGAGAATGCTGGGCTCATCTGCAAAGAGCATACACAACAGGTAGCGGCACCACGAGAGATCAAGTGCAATGGTCCTTGTGGTCTGTGGAAACATAGGGATCACTTCAGCAAGACCCAGCGTAACGACCCCGATGCAGTAAGTTTTAGTGCCCTATCGATACTCGATTCTTGTTGACTAACCGTCACAGAAATGCATACCCTGTACTCTGTGGGTATGCAATTTCAACGGAGAGGAAGCCCCCCATGGTCCCCCGAACTCTCAGCTGCTTCCCCATGAGATTCTGGCGCAGGCGACGGGCGTACAAAACGAGGCTCCTACCATTGCGTCTCCCGGTTCCGCTGTTGGCAACAGACCTAGCGGAGTTCTTTCCGATTACCAGCAGGCTCATATTAATGGAGTTGAGGTTGGTGAGGTTGATGACATGGTGGTTCGATCGGTCCTAACTATGCTGCGGGGCGCCGACTCCACCAACCCACCTGCCAGTCCCGATCATAGGGGTCCCGCTACACCTGCCGCCTCCGACGTGAACCCCACTGATAACGGCAAGCCTCAATCGGTAGCCGGCTCCACCGCACCTGCCGATGAACATACTCC
The DNA here is from genome assembly GCF_022478755.1 of Daldinia loculata. Lineage (NCBI taxonomy): Eukaryota > Fungi > Ascomycota > Sordariomycetes > Xylariales > Hypoxylaceae > Daldinia > Daldinia loculata. The sequence goes on along the minus strand of NW_026054884.1, from coordinate 203,285 downwards.
TCAGCTGTACGGCTACAGCCCATTCGCCCCTAGTGCTAGTAAGAGTGTCGAAAAGGCCACGACCAGGGATTCGGCGGAAGGTAGTGAATTGCCACCCATGGTCCCGGACAAGCAGCTCGGTAAAAAGCCCGGTAAAAAATGGTTCAAAGGAGTAAGTGCTTCTAAGTCATACCTAGTGTATCCTACCTGGTAACTGATAGTCTACAGGACACTCGTAAAGTATTCTTTGCGCCACCGGCTTATGCGACTCGTCCGACGGACACGGCCAATCTTCGAGTCGTCGAAAGCGACAGTGATAGTGATTAAGCAAGTCTCAACTACGGTATACAGTGGTCAAATTGCATGGTTCTAATAGCTCGTGTTGCTACATATAAGTGCAGGTTTTCAAGGTTACAGAGAGTTAGTTGTGAATAGGTACTAACTACGACGTCGAAAGTAATCGATAATGTACTCTGTTTCACTGCGTGTTTTCTAATAAACAGCATTATAACAATGTGAACTTCTCTCTCCCCTTAGTAGAATTTGATAATACTTTTTCTCTATCCACAAGGGTGTGATCTTAACTAAGTCCATGTTTATTAAGAGGAAAAGAGCTCAAGGAGGCAAGGTGACCTCTGACTATTACTTTCTCAGGATATAATATTATATTACATTTCTCGTATGAGCTTGTCTCTTAGTTTAGGAACTTCAAACGATGATCTTCATTTTGCTTCTTTACTGTATATTGTTGACTTGGTGGGATGGCCATAAGTAGGGTGCCATGGGGGCTGCAAGACGAGTATCCTAGATAGCTGCGTCATGCAGTTTTCAAACTTGGCCGAATGAACATACGAGCCAATACAGGAAGCGCATAGGATTTGATGGATATCGTATGCCGAGTTACTGCTTGTCATCAATGTATTGATCTAGGGCGGTGCTGCTGTTAACGTGCAAGATGAACTTGGCAGAACGCCGCTGGTGCATGCTGTTCAGCTACACAATGTGCCCGCTATCAAGGCATTACTTAGCGCTGGCGCCGACCCCAACGCGTAGGTTTACGACGGCAAGACTGTGAGGGCATATGCGAAAGGTGACCAGTTAATTAGATTGTTCAACCAGGGATTTGAGGGAACCAGGCTTGAAAGCTTCAAATATCAACCATTGTAATTTTGCAACTAAGCCAAGAACACGTATACCACCCTCTACGCCCGCTGCCGCTTCGTTGAACCTGCATGCCAGCCATCGTATCGATAAGTTCCATTTTTACGTCTCTATATATCAGTCCTTCTTGAACTGGCCCGTCTCTTGCGATCTTGTGGCTTCTTTGTGTTGTTAGTTCTCCAATGTTCCGTTTTGGACGAAGCTTTCATGTGTGAAGGTTGTGGATATTCCTTCTCAATCTTGTCTCGCTCCTCTACTTTCTTCTTGATGTCAGCCTCGAGACTGGCTTTCTGCTTCTTTTTATCGGACAAATAACGTTCACGTTCCTCAATATCCTGATCTATATTGTCTTTCCTATCTCGAAGCCTCTTAATTTCATCGTCTTTATCTTGGAGCCGCCTGTCGCGCTGTGCTTTGATGTGGTCCCTGAGATACTTGTGGAGGCTCTGGGCAGACTTTGTCGTCGAGTTCTTATGCCATTCGATGAGGACTTTGCCCAAGGCTGGGGCGAGGTTGGAGTACGTCTTTTCGTTCCATGTGGCTGCGGTGATGAACTCCTTGGCGTACTTGTTTTTAGGGGATAACTCTACCAGCCCGGCCTGGCAGGAGTCGATGAAGACGAGGACATCACACTGTGCGCTCTCGATGATAGGCTTGATCACGGACCAAGGTGTGTGCCGGCCGTGCTTGCGATGACTTGGAGGAGCTCAGTTTGTGGCTCTTCACGAGGGGAAAAAAACAAAACGAAAAGGAGAAACTGGCGTCTTACCTGCTGAGGACCAGTTGATGATCATTTGACTCCGAACCATGTGCGTTTATGTAGATAATACGAGCCCCCTCGTCGCGCAGGAAATCTTCCAACTCTTGCTTAAGATTGTCCGAATCGAGGTTGATAGACTGGACTGGGCACTGAATCTTGTTCAAAGCCTTGGCAACGATTTTGTTTTCTCCCGGGTCAAGGTCAGTATTTGGGAAGGACAAAATGCATGCGTTGGCAGGGACCAAGTCTCGAGAAAGGGCTGCGACAGCGGGCGGGACTGGAACGGGGTTGGGGATAGTACGTCGTTGCCGGCTGCCGTTCATCGTGAAGTGTTTGTCAAACTGCTCTGCTGAGATAGTGATATAGGCAGAAACCGAGTCCTGTTTACGAGTGCTTTGTCGAGATGGACAGTCAAGTTCTAGTAGAAAGTGTAGGCCGGTAGATTGGCGATGCGTCACACTTCAGTCTTCAGATAGCGGGGGTAAGGGGGTGATGGGGTGATGGCGGGGCACCTGAGGCAGGTAAGCAGGTAAGCAGGTAAGCAGGTAAGCAGCACATGACCAATGTTGATAGGATCACGCCATGATTCCAATGTACCTATGTATGTAAGGAGACCCCTTATAATACAACTGCAATATATCCCATCAAGGTGTGTTAGATCGAGAGCAGAGTCCTGGTGGCATAGGACTCAACTTAGCGACAAGAGAGAACTGATAATTAAATGAATTATGTAGCTTTGGCACAATATGGAAAGCAAATAGCTGTGATGAGCTGGGAGGACCTTTGAATGCTAGAGGACGCTATATTTACAGAAAACTAAAAGTGCAACAGCATACTCGATCAATCAATGAAGCAGGGTGGAATCAGGGGCTGTGTTACAGGGAGTTTTTTGTTGCCCCCTAAAAGGCCGGGTGGCCCAAAAAGGTTCCCTCGGGTTATACTTGAAGCTATTCGCACATGCCGGTGCGGTCTCTACCGAAATCACGTGCGCCCGGGCAGGGGCACGATGACTGGATTCGTCGTTTATAACATCATTATCAACATACGATCTACGTGGTTTCGTAAGCATGTAGTGGTTATAATTTATATTTCCAGGTGGCGCAAACCTTCTTATAAATGGTATAATTCCATTTCCGTTTAAAATCACCTTTAATAGACTTCTAAATGTGTCACTCAAGTATTTGAAAAAAACCGGGTTATATATAGGAATTGTATCAATACGACCAGGTACCTAATCCACCTGTCGTGATGAGAGAAATATAATTTATTCTACATATAGCTATAAGGTAGGAGGCCAATTATATATAAATTTCCTCCTTGTATTTCATATGACTTAAAACCAGAAGTTATGGGAGAAAGTGTCCAAAGGCTGGGACATTTTTAAGATATGAACTGGTTTACCTATGCGGTGGTTTCAATATCCTGAATGTCTTGCAAATACTATACTCTGCTTAGCTACCCAATCTAAAATATATACGGCTAACTTTATCCCGGGATATATATCTTATAGGAAACGCAATACTATATGATATACCTAGGTAGTGACCCTAGATATTGAATCGAGAAGTGATACTTATACATATATCAAATTTTCTATTAACGGTGATTTTTCAGGAGTTTTAAGTACAAGTAGGACGCACGCTTTTGAATTTGAATATATTTATAAAACATGCAATACGAGTATAAACGATACAAAACATACACGATGTGAACCGGGAGTTTCGATGACAAGTCATCTCAAAACGTAAGATAGGTAGAGTGGTTGGATCTAGTGGAATGTATTTATCCCTCTTTCACATTATCATATACACTTTTCTAAGGAAACACGCCATCCGATAATATCCTGTGAAGATCACGGGGGAGATCTGGCTACACAATTTGAACATAATGTCATACATTCACATATGTGTTTTTTCTCCTATGAGTAATAGGACGCCACTGTCGTGCATACCATATAGCTCTCTTAAAGCTAGACATGCTAAAAGGACACCACCCTCGAGAGCCCGCCCAAGGTATTACCGCGGTAATAACTTACCGGTGTCGTCCTTAGCGAAATATTCCGGCCCCGTGGACTCCCCTGAAAAAGAATTGTACGCTCGACCATCCCTTTCCCACCCGAAAGCGTAACACCGATCATATGTCGTGCGTACCACATAACTTTCTCCCGAACATCGATGCCCGAATAACAAGGATGATCCTATTCAAGATGCTAATGTGTCGCCCGGCTTCTGCCAAGGACGGTAATGCTCTACTGTGACCACCCGTAAAATGCGGAGGCCCTTGGATGAAGACTTTAGGCGTTCAATTAACATCATGGCTTCCACCCCTTATCTTAATAAAGTCTTGTAGATAATATAATATGGCATGTTTCTAAATTGTCTTTGTTTTTCTTGGTATATCTCTATTCTTATGAGCGGCAGGACTGTTCGAATTTTCGGTTTATAATGGCGGAACAGCTCTCTTCGTACGACGAGATTAACCGTCCGAATATCCATACTCGTAACTGGGAGGCCCAAAGTGTTCGTATAGTGGAGTCTAAGTATCCGGGAAACGGTGCGTCCCAACATCGGCCGCTTTCTTGCGGCCACCCTCGAGTGTCCTTCAATGGCACTAGCCGCCCATCCAACCTAAGAGGTCAGCATAACTCGAATAGCTCAATACTAATGCCTATCGATTTCGTAGATGAGCGTAGGACAGAAGGGGATGAAGGTAAAGTCGGCCTTCATAGCCTCGATGCAGACGCTGATGAAAAGCAGCCGAAGTAACCGAAGGATACCGGGTCGCTAAGCCTCATCAGGGACAGTCAACTTCGAGTTCTTCAAACTCAATCACTTCTTCTTCTATCGAAAGTACAAGCACGGCTAGTACGTCTGCTATCAGAACCCCGCTAAGCCCAAAGAACACGGAAATAGGAGACACGTCACGACCGGGGGTCCGTTTTTCTGACCGCGGACCCCCTCGTACGTCTACCGGCCACCCTACGATCTATCGACGGTCCAGCATTGGAGCTGGGACGGCAGTAGAATGGGGTACCCTGTTTGACGAGAACGGGTACTCTACCACGCGAAACAATCAGTTTCTTAGAGGCCTAGCAAAATATATTGTATGTTATATATAAGAAAATAAATGACACAGTACTAGCGACTAATGCCCCTAGGGTCACAGATCGATGATTTAGCACCTAGTAGTAGTAGTCTTGTTATCACGCCCGAGAAGCTAAGTGCTCTCTATTCGAGATATAGGCTGAACCCGGAGATCTATCCTTTTATAGGTGAGCTTTGGTTAATCTGTCTAGTGATATCCGAATATTCTCAACTCGCAGGGTTTACACATGCGATTATGGGAGCTTTGCTGAAGTAAATGCACAGAAATCCTCAATTCCAGAGCCAGGGATGCCCATGATCGTCTCGCCGATTTCTTCACAGATCTGGACTGTCAGTACCATCTCGTGCAACCCGATTTCTATTCTAGGCCACGAGTCCCTGCTTTGACGCCCGCCGGGTTCGCCCAGTATTTTACCACATGCATCCTTGCGCATCCTGATGAGGAATTCCGCCGTCTTGATAAGATTGTAGCGGATGTTCAGCTTGTAGCTGATACCCCTGTCGATGGCGAGCCCGAAAGACTTCCCAGACAGTTGTTCCGCAGTCAGTTTCCCGTGAGACACGATCCCAAGTCTAAGAAGATCCTAACCGCTGCGATTGACGACTTGATATACGATCTTAGGCTGCTGGAGCCGTCTAGCCCGAGGTCCCCGCTAGCAATTATGCCGCCGCCACCGTCGTCGAGTACCAAAGACCGAAGTATCGTCCCCGTAATTCGCCGTTATGTCATTCCCGAGGAGTACACAAGGAGAGATGAATACAAACTCGCCGCTAGGTCCGAGGCGGGACAACCCTGCGGACGATACCTACAGAGTATGAATGATGAGAAATCTGGTCGGGCTCCAACGGGTAACCGGGACCGTGAACCCTACTACGAGAGAGAGAGAAGTCATTACAACAAAGAATCCAACGGCTACCGACCTGCCCCGTCGGGCGACGCTGGTAGTATTGTACTCTATTCGCCGAAAAGCACGTACCAGCGCGCGCGGAGTCCGCCGCACAGGGGCCACCGGGCCTCTGCGCCGGACGTTAGCAGCGCATCTACGAGCTATTTTAGGCCCGCCGGATACCTGCCGCAGCCACCACTGACTATCGCAGAGAGGCGCGGGTATGCAATGAGCCTCGTGAAACCAGGCGCGGCGTCTGAAAATAGCGCTCGAGAGGAGACTAGAAGACGCGAAAGCAGCGGCGGACGGATCGAAACGGACACACCGCCGACAGAGGCTTCTGCCCAAGGGAGCGGTGATGGGGGTGCGATTAGCAAAGCAGCGGCTTCGAGTCCAACCACGGCTATGAATACCTCATCGACGCCACCAGTCACCACCACGACCCCGCAGCAGCACTCACGCCGCGATAGCAACGGCAGTAAGAAAGGAATTACAAATTCGGCTGCGGCATCGTCGGAGGCAATGAACACCGGAGAGAAGGAGCACCACCACGGCCATGGCCATGGCCATAGTCATAGTCACAGCCATAATCATGGACATCATCGGCGTCGCAGCGTTGTGGAAGACGACAAAGAGCCGACGTGGGAGGAAGTATTAAAGTCACCGTCCTCTTCTCACCACCATCGCCACCACCATCATCACCATAGAACGGAGACTAGTAGTAAAGGAGGGAGCAAAAGTCAGCATTCCCGCCGTCACTCTACCTACTGAATGTAGTTCTCTGGTCCCGCTTCGTTTTGCTTGACTAAAAAGGGGGTAGGGGTAGGAAGAGTAAGACAAGGAAAAGGAGGGAGCGTAATATATAAGATCAAGATCAGGTTGATTAAGGCGTACTTAATAGTCATTCGCTACCTGGGTATCTGTGTTGAGAGGTAGTCTTCAAGTGGAAAGGGGGAGATTGATCCAAAATATGTTGTTCATTCAGATGATATTACTGTTGACTGAAAGTTTACATTCCTAGCAATTCCCATTAATTCGAATTAAAATTATATTAGAACATCTAACTACCCCAAACCAAAGAACCATGATATCGCTATGCGTACCACACATAAATATACAACGTCTGTAACGCGTATACTCAACTGCGACCAGCTTCCAAACTTGGCTGACCTCTATACGGCGTACTAACTCGAGCTACTCCTACTGTCCCATCATCCCACGAACACACATGGTTTTCAACGTGTTGTAAATCGGACTTAGGTTCGGTATGTGCTTCATTGTCATCATCCTGTTGCGGATTCACGGTCTCATACTCGAGAGCTTTGATGAAGATATAGCAGCTGGATGCAAGCAGCGAGCCTAAGATGGGGCCAATCCAATAGATCCAGAGGTAGTTGTGGAAGGACCTTATGACGACGGCGGAGCCGAAGGAACGTGCTGGATTTACGCTTCCACCTGTATAGTAAACTCCCCTATAAAATGGTATGTTAGTGCTGTTTCTATTAGGGGATTTGAAGTGTTCTGAGATGGGCCGGGAGAAAGGTCAAGGAATAGGTGAAACGTACATAAGCTCGGCAATGAACAACGACAACCCAATTCCGACAGGTGCGATAAAGGTCCCACAATGCTTCTCGGCAGCTAGCATAAAAATGGTGAACACAAGCTGGGCTGTAAGAAACATCTCGATGAACAAGCCTTGCACCGCCGTCGTTCCATCACCTAGACTGGTGCCTACGCTGAGTGGACCGGGCGTGAGACCGGAGATGACAGCCGCAGCCGCAATACCACCTAGAAACTGACGGAAGATAACTAAAGGTCCTCGGATATAATCCACGGCACCGACAACGACTTCCTCCTATAACTTTTATCTTGGCGTATCCATTGTTAATAATGCGTTAGGACCGACTTAATTAATGGCTGGGTTTCCTACCTATTAAATTGCTAGGCCTTATCGGGGCATTAATAGCGTAAATTTTTCGACTTTTGGCAGTTAATCCAATTTAACCTTAAAAGCGAAAAATAACGCAATACGTGCAATACAAAGCTTAATATATAATTATTAAAAGTTTAAAAAAGACATATATAACAAACGTTTATAAATAATTATTTCGGATTTTATGATAAAATTTAACGGAATAAAAAAAAGAAAAAACAAAACTATAACTTTTTTTACAAATCTTACAAATGTTAAAAATCGAATAACGATTTAATGATAAAAAATTACGATAACTTTTATTTATTAAAATAACAAAAAATGTTTTAAAACAATATATTTAATTTCGAAAAAGGTATTATTATTAAAAGCCGTTTAAGTTATTAAAAAACTATATTATTAATAAAAAAAGTTAATAATATAAAAAATAATATGTAATAAACTATTATTAATTTTATCGTGAAAATATTTTCGGCTTAAAATAAGATTTTTTTAATTAAAAGACCTAAAAGACTTCCATATGGTAATCACGGTTGGAAAGGTTTAAATTATTATATATGCTTTTTAAGGTTAAATGTGTAAGATATTAAATTAGTAGCCTTATAGGCCGTATGCCCCTAAGGAGGCCAGCCCCGGCGTTAAATATACACACACATATATATATACACGGCACCAACAAGCATCATACCCATCGTCACGGCCGGGTTGAATAGACCGCCACTGATGCGGAAGAAGACCCAGGCATTGACGGCAAGGCTCATACCAAAGCATAGAGATATGTATAGCAACTCAGCTGGATCTGCGGCCGGGGTTCCCGGCAGCTTCGTGTTTACGGCGTTGGTACCGCCGAATGCGAACAAGAGGAACATGAAGGTCCCCGCGAACTCGCTCATCGTCGCAATGAGGTGGTTCTTGATACTGAGCGGCAATCGGTCGAGTATACGTAGGCGATTAGACAGCTCCGACTCACCATTGCTTTTCCAAGGCCGTCGGATACGCATGTTGAACTCGGTATGCTCCATAGCGCTCATAGCGCTCGAGATACGGCGTGAGTAAGAATGCAACTGAGAGTAGCAAAATTAAGGGTTGAGGTAAGTATCGACGTCCTGAAGGATTTCGAACATATATGTATGTAGGTATAGAATCAAACTGTAAGATGATGCTTAAGGACAATGGGAATCTTATATAAGCTACTTTTTGTTAAGATAGAACCGCTTAATATTGTCTCCTACGTAGCCTACCTATAGAACTTACTGCGATGTGATAGTTGCCTTACCTATTAACACTACTGAATCTACGCCAGTAAGCTCCATCAATGGCAAAGGCCTTAGACTTTACTAGGGATCCGTCGGCATGCCGCACTTACTCCTTAGCTGTATACTCAAGTAGCTAGGCATAACATCCCCTCTTCACTAATCCTCGAATCAGTAATACAGCTAGCTTGGAAATTGAAGAGAGTATGCGGATTGCGCATCGTAGTGTCCGTCTTATTCGGCCATGTTCAGACTCTTGGGCACTCGTAATCTTGCGCGCCCGTAAGGACCCGTGAATCACTCGTCATCGATCTATCTCTGGGTGAAATGGAACTTCATCTCTTCGAACTGACTGACTGGGGTGGTGTTGAAAACTGCACCCGAAATATCGAAGAAATCGTCACTTATGGGGTTAGTGTGAAGCGTGATTCAGAGTAGCCACACGGTTGGGTTGGCCTATGAATCGTAAGTCCTAACCCAAACACTACAGAATTCGGATGACAACATGTTTCGCGTCTCCCGACTAGAGCCGTAAGAGTCTCTTCGAATGTGGTGTCCCTGTACACTCGTCTCTTACATACTACCTACCTACATAGGTATCAAGATGAGGATGTCTTATAAGACGCCATAACCATAATGCTTACGCTACTGGGTAGGGTAGACTGAATTATATTGGCAACGGGAACGGCCCGTGTTCCGCAAACAGTCAGCCTGATCTCGGAGAGACATTCAACGCAGAGCCACCATCGCTTTGCTTCGCATCTCGTAGCCACACGGGAGGTTCCACTGTAAGCGATTCGGTCGATGAGCAAAAAGAAAACTCGGCAGGCGGTCCGGACCTTGGCGGAGAATAACCCGACAGCCAGACATGCAGAAATAAAAATAAAAGCATGGCTTTGCAGTATGTAAGGACAGGAAATAGATCGGCTGTCAAGGATGGTAAAACACTGGCTCCACGATCCGAGCTGGAAGCCCCTGGACTCATATGTACCGCATTCGTGCTTCTAGAAGAAGGCGTCGAAGACCCGCCAACCCGCGAGCCTATCCTTGGGATCCGGGGCTATGATGCGCTTCGAAGGCGCGTTTTAAATTGAAATCGCTGACGCTTGAAAGACGCACCTTGCAGCAATAAGCATAGATGATATTAAACATGCATCTGTTATCGACATCCCGTTCTCCACCTTATTACCACCACCGATGCGCTCTGGCCGCTCTTAAGTTCGTGCGACGCCGTAGGGACCATGCGGGCAATGATCCGTGGACTGTACGGATTAGATAAGTAGGTGATCGCCAACGGTTTTTAATCCCTACGGCTTAATCTTGAGCTTGAGCTTGAGCTTGAGCTTGAGATATCCAAGTAGTGTAGACCGTACCATCTATTCCGTGCTATGAGCCACAATTTACCAAGACTCAATAAATAGCCGTGTTTACCGTCTTTCTCTTTGAAAAGATGGTCAGATGGTCTGTCGCGGAAAGAAGTCGGCATGTCAACAATCAACAATACACACGGATGTTTATTGGCATTGTTGCATGATTTTGAATGGTCGAAACTACCTAATATTTTGTACTCATGTACACATACGCGTGAGAATCAAGTTTACGCGTTCCATCCTTGGCCTCTATGTACCATCTACCTATGCAATGGCAAGAGCGGCAATTTTCAGTTACGGTACCCGAATACAGTCATCCGCATGCAATTATGTGCATAATAGATGGAACCAGCAGTACATACATGTAACTTAGTACTTGAGGTAACCATGTACATCAGGTACATATCACGCGTTAAATTCAACATTGATTGAACTCAGGTCTCAGGGGCTCCTCGTGGTCTGTAAAGGGTTTAGACCGTTTAATATATAGAACGTGGTACCGAGTATCCATTCATGCAAGTTTAGGGTGCAAGCATTGCTCAAACCACATGTTAGGAAAAATATGTAGTTACCGTACAATAAGGAGTCCTGCGTAAATCGAGCTGCACATGTGGTTAAAGATGGAGAATCTGTCTTTAGGTGATCGATGCCTTCAAGGTTTCCGATTCTTAGATACATATATGTGCTACTTATATAGATTTTTCAGTTCTGTCAAAAATATATGTAGGTGGAAGTTTAAATCGCTATAACGTTTAGGTAGTACCTCTCACATGTACACATGGGCATGGCTTTTTCCAACGGATGGTGCCTGTTTAACCCGCGGTATGCCCCTTGCTCCGGGCTTTGCCCGGAAAGGCTTAAGTTGATTGGGTCGTTTTCGTTCAAAGTGCGCCACGTCGCCCGATGGTGAGGAACGACTCCATTGGCAGGTCTAAACGGGCAGTAGTCCCTGCGTATCATGCATCGCTCTTGACCAGAATTGGGATTCTACATTCTCGGTCTCCCTTTTTAGTATCTTACCTCTACAAGATATACTGCGTAATGTAATGTACTTACTGCCGTACATGTTTTGTTGCATGTAAGGATGCTGACGAATACTTCGCGAATGGTGGTTCAATTCAATTCAATTCTAAAGACGGTGTGACCAATTCGTTCTTGAGGTGATCGAAATACTTAATCTTGTCAGCCTCTCTCTTTTTCGTCTCCGCTTGGAACCAGCTTCTTCCCCGACCCAGCAGTGGGATGGGATGCTTATGTACTTACTATCGCGCAACTCTCGGCCCCCCCTTTTCTATGGACCGCGGCCACGCAGGTACGGATCTTGATTACCTAAAGCACCCCTGGGAGTTCGTCGTTTAAGTTAACTAGGTTGAATATAGTTATCATGAGTACATGATACCTTACTCTATCATGCAGGATTAGGTACATCGTCTGCCACTTTTAGACACCGTTCTGTACACTTGAGGCTTGAACAGAAGGAATATTGTCTTATTCTGAAAAAAGCCACAGATCGGTAAGGCGCAGCATACTCAAGCCGGAGCGAGTTATTTTTATTTTTTTACGTGCCTAAGCACCTAATATAGGTAGGACAATGAACAGGTATGACGAAACAGCCAACTCTGCTCGTAGAAGGAAGACCTGTCGCCGTTCATATGCATCTGGTGTATTGACGGGAGATCGTAGATTGGGTACTTATCAGTACTTCTTGGTTTCACACCAAGCTTTGCCCTCTAGAGTACTTTAGATGATGCCCGTTAATCGGTCAATAGTATCATTCGTCAAAAAGAGGTTGGAGGTCACGGGTACGCGATAAACCCATGCTGTTTATTGCTTCGTGGTTGAATACGTACATATATGCTGAGTTGGCGTTAATTGTAGTTACAAGTTACAGCAGGATATGGTCCTAACCCACGCGTCTTTTATTTATGTACATGTATTCCCTATTAGGCAGCCCTTGTTTCTCCTGTGTAATGTCTATAAATCAGCCATCTTGATAAGGTAGGTCACCTCGACTGAATGTAATACTTATCTCAGCGCTGTATCCATGCGTGCTTATTATATCCGGCTTCTCATCGTCTCTGGTGCTAAAGATGACAAGTATGGAGAATACTTGGGTAAAAGAGAGATTATTCACATGGGTCTATCAATGATACGTACTATGTACGCGCAGGCGACAGGACTAATGACCCATCGATCTAAGCAGGGCTAGGTTTCGAATGATGATACTCTACAGATTTCGTCTTATTGCACATTTCAATAGCCTTCACAGTGCGTCATGTCTTCGTTGCGTATGTACTAAATAAATCCGATCTTGGTGGGATTTCGGCCCTGATAATTCCCTTAGGTACGTCAACTAGGACCTACTGGACCTAACACCAACAAAATTTCAACGGGGGCAGGAAATATTACCGGGTAGTAGTACATAGAGATGGCTGGTACCTATTGTGTACGAATACAGTAAAAGTGAACTATATATACACTATGTACAATGGTGTATCCGAGTAGTGCTTTTATGCAGTTAGGTACGTGCATCGGTACCTAAAGGGTTCCTTTCAGGAAGCACTAGCCGCCGGTAGGCAAAGAGGTATATGACAGGTACTTTCGCAGGAATCACAAAAAGGCATGGCGATATTGGGAATCAAAAAGGGCAAATAAGACCATAGCTAATTAAACTAAAAAAAGGGGAATCCACCCGAATTGTAACTCACTAAAATTTTTCTCTCTTTTTATTTTCATACCCCTGGTCTTAAGCGTAAATTGCTAAGATTGGCTCGATTTCTGGGCGACCCGACGTCTGCCCATAGGTACCTTACCTAAGTAAGTAGCGAAATTGGTGTCATTATGCTCCCCGGGGAACTTTATTCATGCTAAGCTGCTTAAGCTGCCCTAAGATCCCCCCCTCCCCCCCCTTCCCAGTTTCTAGCTTAGCGCATGAGAAGGTCCTGTCAAACACCTCTGAAATCACTTCAATCAATCAATCAATCCATCCATCAATTCGTCCACTCATTCGAGATCCCTTCCCATCCGGCCGTTCCAATTCGACCCCGTATCTCTTCTCCTCTTTCACTCTTTCTCCCTCACTCTCTTTTTTTCAGTCTATGGTTTAGCTTTCGCTCATACTCACATACAGAAAGGTGCCTGTATGCGCGATAAGAAAGCCGGTCGATTAGTTTTCACTATTAGTTTTTCCTGCCCTCATTGAACTGTTGATTCCTCTCACTATTGGTTTTTTTTCCCTGGCTCGTTATTGCCTGGCGACGAGTTTCTAAGTCCACTTCACAAATACATTTTCGAAACAATCAGTTCAGCCAAAGAGATTAATCAAAGGCAGCATATTCGAAGAAAAGTTGCAAAATTGAAATAATAATAAATCGCAACGGTCAGAAATCTTACATCCTCTCCTTTTTTTAAACCAATATACGAAATCGTCAATCCGTCACTCCCTTGGATCCAACACGACGACATCTGATACGCTAGTAAGGAGTGTGCAGTATTTCCAGAAGCCCTCCCCTACTACATCAGCTTTGACCACGCCGACCCGCCGACCCGCCCCCCGGCATACCGGTTCTCATTACCCCCTTGTCTCTTTTAATCATCTAAGCTATCCTATTAATCCATTCTCTTCCTGCTCATTTCCTGTCTTGTCCCCTCTGCATATTATCTATCCTATTTATTCTATCGTGGTGGATTTCGACGATTCTTTTGGACAACAGCGTCTAGTGTCCGCATATCAAGTAACCATCCTGACAACACCCGAACCGCTTACGTTCTATATCAACGGTTCCCGCCAAGCTGAATGCACCCGTACACCAGTATAGCTCTTCAATAGAGCTGTTAAGAGGGTATAGTGACTGTACAAGAGAAGGTAGTCATATCTCTCTTATTCAGTAGGATTAAACAAAGGGCTATTAGCAGCTGGCCATCGAGATCGAACAAGAACACAGGAAATGGTCAACATGACGGTCACATACGATTCCCTCCGGGGGTCTTCGATACCTCAAGCTAACAAGCTGCCCCTTGAGGATCGATTCGAAGTTCTAAAGGAGATCGGTGATGGAAGTTTTGGTAGTGTGGTTCTAGCAAGGGTTAGGACTGCTGGCGCGAGCGTAGCTCGCCGTGGCACAGTGGTATGTCGGTGATTAGGTATAATGGGCAAGACAGTAGGCTAACTATGACTTTGTAGGTTGCTATTAAGACTATGAAGAAGACCTTCGAGTCCTTCACGCCGTGTCTTGAGCTTCGAGAGGTTGTTTTCCTAAGAACATTACCGCCGCACAGCCATCTGGTTCCTGCTCTTGATATTTTCCTCGATCCATTCACCAAGAAACTCCATATATGTATGGAGTATATGGAAGGAAACTTGTATCAGCTTATGAAGGCCCGCGATCACAAGTGCCTTGACAACGGAAGTGTCAAGAGCATCTTATTTCAGATTATGCAGGGTCTCGAACATATCCACGCCCACCACTTTTTCCATCGCGATATTAAACCCGAGAACATTCTTGTCACGACATCTGGACATCAAGACTCTGTTAATTCTTTTAGGCGGTATTCAGCATTGATGACACCGCCTTCTACGCCTCCAGCATACACTGTGAAGATTGCTGATTTCGGTCTGGCAAGAGAGACGCATTCCAAGTTGCCTTACACAACATATGTATCGACGCGATGGTATCGTGCTCCGGAGGTACTACTGCGAGCCGGGGAATATTCTGCACCGGTAGATATTTGGGCCGTTGGTGCTATGGCGGTCGAAATTGCGACACTGAAGCCTCTTTTCCCAGGAGGTAACGAAGTTGATCAGGTTTGGAGGGTTTGCGAGATTATGGGTAGTCCCGGAAACTGGTATAACAAGGCGGGCGCTCGAGTAGGTGGAGGAGACTGGAGAGAAGGAACACGATTAGCTGGAAAGCTTGGGTTTTCCTTCCCGAAGATGGCACCGCACTCAATGGATACGATACTTCAGGCGCCTCAATGGCCTGCGTCTCTCAGCCAGTTTGTGACTTGGTGTTTGATGTGGGACCCGAAGAGCCGGCCAACGTCGACTCAGGCATTGGCTCATGAATATTTCACAGATGCAGTCGACCCATTACGACCGAAGTCGTCAGCATCGAGGATACTAGGTCGCAAGCAATCCGACATAAGCCGTGGGAAAGACACCACTTCCGGGACGCCAACTTCATCGAAACCCTCATGGTTTAGGAAATCGTTGATCGGCCGCAACGATACCACGGAAAGTCCACCTGCGCCTATTAGTGTAAAAGATATAGTCGCGGCTCCGCGTCCATCGCCAATTCATTCACCCGAAATCGCGGAAACCCCCGCTGCCAAACCGAGGCCAGCCGCAGGTAAGCGCACTACATGGACTAATGGGCCATCGAATGTTGCTCCCATGCCGATTTTGCCTACGATCCGACCTATTTCGCCCTTGTCGGATGCTGTGACTGCTCAGGCGTCGAACCGCACTCCCTCGTATAATGATTTGTATGCCAGTGGAAACGACAAATCTAAAAAGATCGGCCGCCAGCTCTCGGTAGCCTCGAGCGCAAGCCATTATACCGAGATGCACCGACAACAAGCCGAACGAGCTCTGAATGGCAATAGTGGGCTAGCTTCGCCCCCGAGTGGACATAAAGAGAGCTTCTTTTCTCATCTACGCAAGCGAGCTAGGAGATTTTCTGGTAGGCATCAAACTCCTGTTTCGCCTTCGTATGAGGACCTTGAGGCACAGGCAGGCTGTGGGCCTTGGTCTAGCAACCGATCTTCAATGGTTATCGACCAAAACGGATCTATGGCGAAGGTGGACAATTACGAATCGTTGGATCGCACTTTACACGACTCTCATCCCGCGCTGGGTACTCCTGCACCACCTATTCATATGACTGCGTCAAGTGGTAACTTGAAGCGACATCATTCATTACCTCATCAGCAACCTAGATCTGTTGATAACCTTATCGGGGTTGCTCGTACACCCGGGCCAATTTCTAGCCGAACGAGAAGGGCGCAAGCAACTCATGGTGTGCAGAGCGATGCCTTAGACGAGGAAGACGAGCTGTTAGACGAAGCACTTCACTCTACCCATAAGGCCATGAAGCGACTCGAGACAGAAGGAAAGGCCAATCTTAGACAATCAGCTAGTAATGTTGGGCTCTCGAACCCGTACCCGACACCGTCCCCATCAGCCAGTGGAAATGCCGTGCTTTTCGGGGATGGCCATGAATCCCTGGCACCCAAGCCGTTAGACCTACGCAAGAATTCGGGACGAGATGGTCAGAACAAGTGGCCTACTCCCCCGTACGAAGAAGGCGAGTGGGCATCTTCGGCGGCTGCAAGCATTTGGGCTGCTGGTAACAGATTCTAAACATTTCGATTGGTATTGGTTGTTTCACATGTTCCTCATGGCACGGTGTTAGGAGTTCATTTCGGGGTTCTATGGAGTCTTAAAGCATTATATTTTGCAGCACTCATTTTCCAGCATACTTTCCAATCTTGGCTCGATTTCCGTTCGTCGATCTGGAGTCCGATTCGACATTTGGCCAGTCCCAGTCTACGATGTAACAATCTCGGATCTCAAATACCCCAAATACCCCAGCGGCTGGTTTATGGTTAAAGGCCAGCTGATTTTGTGTTTTCGCCCGTACTTATCTTCGAGAATACCCACTATAGATTTGATTTGCAAGGTTCAAAAGGGCATGGACCCGGCAAGACATGATTCCCTTTGTTAGATGTGGGTGGCCTCAGGCACATTTACTTCGTTGCATCTGACGGCAAAAAAAAAGATAATTAGGGACAGGTGTGGTGATTATTAGGGCACAGCTCAGACGGGCCTGGCAACCACAGCAATTGTACAAAGTAGAAAAAAATCTGCATATGTTATCTTGGTGTTTTGGGCGGTAGTTTGACCTGGAAGAATTTAACTTGAGTCTAGACATGTCTGGAGGTTTGCAGCCCCGATAGTTTGTCATATACGGTATGGTAACCGAAGGACGGGTATATAATGCAGTACTATTTATATCGTACACTGGGCATAGCGTTAGCTCTCAATCAACTCTGAGAAGAGTCCTCCCTCTGCATGGACTATTAAGACTATTTCATATTAGATTTTATCATTATCATCGCGGTGCTAGTAGTGGTATATTTGCAAATTAGTATTATAAAAGCATGACAAAGTGGTATACATGCATATGTCTACATTAGTGCGTGCCCCTCTATGATGTTAGCCCTAAAGCTCAAAATCAGCCCCAGAGGGCGATACATTAGTACCTGCCTCGTTTGACTCGGAATGCATCCAGGTAGCAGCTTCGGTTCAGGCAGCAGAATAAACCAGATTAACTGCGTATCTACGTAGGTATTTATGGAGGGTTTCTCCTCTTCTTCTCTTTTAAGAGTCTTTAACGAAACTTGATATTCATAAAATTCTTGAAGACGAAAAAAGAGAAAAAGGAAAAAAGAAGAGAAAAGAGAAAAGAGAATTTTAGAATTAAATGGTACTGTAAAATACCAAGTATCTTTAGTACCTTCCAGGTTATTAGGAGAGGTCAGCCCCCGCAAGTTGCATACTAGAAGGTTGGAAGCTAGAGCGGCTGTGCGACGGCTGTGACTCGGGACTCTTGCATTCATATTCTATTCTAATCCTCTAATTTACTCTCTTGTCGTTATATTTACCTTTATTTATTTTTCTAATCCTAGGTCCTCTACTCTATTGCACTACTCTACAGTCGGTCATCTTTTCTCGCGCTCTGTCGCAACTCTCTCTCCAACAAGGCGCATACGCCAAGACAACAAGACCACAAATATTAGGGGCCCATATTGGACCATTAGTATACATGAATGAGTCTCAACGCTGACAGAATCGAAAAGAGCGGCATCATGAATCTCAATTTACCAATTCGATCATCCCCAAGTCCCAGGAACCAGGCTAGTAGGAACTATTTCACTAATTACACTCCGCCGGCGTCGACAGAAGCCGTCAATGGTCCGGTGCGTGAGCCCGCTCGGGAGCTTCTAACTATAAATGACCGCCTCATTGTCGGTGTTGACTTCGGTACTACGTTTTCTGGGTGAGTCCGGCTTCTTACCACCACATTTTGTGCAGAGGATAGAGCTTGGAAGTCGAGCATAGCATAGCATGAGCATACCCTTTTTAAGGCTATATACCCTTTCTCGGACATCATACCGAAATAGAATATAGTATAATAATCTACGTAGTTACGAGACTGTCGTGTACGGCTTCGGCAAACTGACTAGAATACAGAGTAGCCGCAGTATATACATCGACGCCAGATGATGTTGAGATCATCAAGACGTGGCCGGGAGGGAACGGCATCACATCTGACAAAGTTCCTACTGAGATTTCATACGATTTCCCGCCCGACGCAGCAGCGGGGACGGAGCCCAATGTGAAATGGGGGTTTCAGTTCAAGCCTGAGGAGTCGCGGTTACGATGTATCAAGCTCTTCCTCGACCGATCCCAGAAACTACCATTTTATGTTAGCCCACAGGAGACTGCCACGCTGCTAAAGAAGTATAATAAGACAGTTGTCGATGCCGTTAGTGACTATCTCACCGAGATCTATAAACATACCATGGATACCCTTACTCGGCGGTACGGAGAATCGTTTATGGCATCAACTAACGTAGACTTCGTACTCACTTGCCCTGCTGTGTGGTCCGATGCAGCAAAAAACACAACCTTACAGGCTGCTGAAAGGGCTGGGATGGGTGTTAAGTCCGAGATCCAGATGGTCAGCGAGCCCGAAGCCGCTGCTGTCTATACTCTAAAAGCTATCCAGCCGAATCACCTCAGCGTGGGAGATAACTTCATCGTATGCGATGCAGGTGGCGGGACAGTGGAGTTAGTGCTTTTATGACCCCTAGATACTTACCGAGCCCATATCTAACTAATTATACAGCTTGATCGCATATAAAATCATATCATTAAAGCCGCTTAGGGTTGAAGAGTCAGCTGTTGGAACCGGTGGCCTTTGTGGAAGTGCATTTCTAAACTACAGATTCGAAGAACACGTCCGAGGCCGGCTCGGTCATAGTCGGTTCGAGGAGATGAAACTAAAGAAAGCCAAAACTTGGCAGATGGGCCTTCGATACTTTGAGGAGTTCGTCAAGAGAAACTTCAATGAAGATGAATATCAAGAGGTCAATGTTCCGTAAGTTCTACTTATAATTGCCGGTTATTATTTCCTAAGGAATAACTACTTACGCCCCATAGATTCCCAGGCTTGCCCGACGATGAAGAAGCGCGAGTAGACTCGGGTTTCCTCGTCTTAACAGCCGAAGAGATTAAGGACATTTTCGAGCCTGTAGTCAAGGAAGTCTGCGACCTCGTCCAAGGCCAGGTAGATGTTATCCGTGGTAAGAGAGACATCGTTTCGGGAATCATATTAGTCGGTGGTTTCGGTCAGAGCGACTACCTCTACCGACGGCTGAAGTCGCATTTTACAAGCACAGCACCACCTCCCTACACAGAGCGACCAACGCATGCCACTACCAGCCTAGCATATGAAGGGAACGGCAATATTGAAGTGATGCAGCCCGTGTACGCTTGGACGGCAGTGGTCCGTGGAGCCGTACTACGTGGACTTGAAGGAAATATGGTTATCAGCAGGAAGGCTCGTATGCACTATGGAACATCATACGCAACCGTCTACGATGAAGAGAAACACAACGTGAGCGAAAGATACTGGAGTCCTCTATGGGAACGGTGGATGGTCAGCGACCGAATGCAATGGCATATCGCGAAGGTAAGTTATCAAACTGACGGTGAAGTGTCGGTTATTTCCCGTCCCCTTTCTCCCTTTCCTCCCTTTCCTCCCTTTCCTCTCTCCTACCCTTCTTCGCCGTTTCAATTACTTTATTACATAGCACTCGTCATTCTAACATCATACCTCTGTGTCGTAGGGTGAAGCAATATCTCCCCTCTCGCCGATCGCTTTTCACTACACGCGTAACTTCCGACCAGGACAGTCGTTGGTGGTGACAGACGACCTGATTGCATGCGAGGCAGACGAGCCACCAGCGGCGTACTCAAGAGACCTCGTGAGTGTCTGCACCCTGACGACAGATTTAAGTGCGGTGCCGCGGAACTTATTCACGCGGCTTACGACGACACGGGGCGTCGAATTCGACAACTTAGACTTTACGCTCGAGATGATTGTCGACAGTGCCGGTCTCGGGTTCGAACTCAAAGTCGATGGTGTACGATACGGGCGCGTTGAGGCTGATTTTCACTAAACTCGCACAAATTATAAGAGCCTTAACTTCCTGCCGGTCTTCAACTGCATTAGAAAGCAAAGGGTGGAACGGATGATTTTGGATATATCTGAACTGACGGGACGATTTATTACGCCACCAGGAGCTAATAATCGGTAGGCTCATTTGGGTTGAAAGGGGCGCTTCGGGTCGAGCCGAGGTTACACTGCTTCGATGGTATATGAGCTAGTTGTATGTGTTGTATGTGTTGTATATGCCATCGGTATATAGGGGACTCGATTGTTAGTATAGAATGTTCGTTTATACGACGAAGAAGCAATCATCACGCTTCCTATATCGTGTTACGTCTTGCTTGTGTTAATTCGACCATACTATCCTGTCTACTGGCGCAAGAGTTTTCCCGGTAGGTAGGTAGGTTCCGTATGATGGTATAGTTATACAGTACAAAAAGTACTAACCTTGAGAGCAATCTAACCGGGGGTCTTATTGTAGTATTTTCATCCAGCCACAGTATGTATAGTACGTATAGAATCCTATATATATATATATATATATAATCCTAATTGATTCCTACCCTTCTCGCCCGTCTTACTATGTATGTACGTCGTTATGCCCGGCTGGGTAGAAGAAGAGGGGCAGCACGTCCGTTTTCCCCCATACCGAGTTGTCCTAGACGCGGGCCATTGGCGAATCACGACCCGTACCTACATATTTAGGACATGGGACGTCTAACAAGCCGGGCGTAAAAAGAGGGTTCGGTACCCACCCTGTCAGATTCGGATTGAGGCGGACGGTTGCCTTGTCCTGCACGGCCAACCAGTCAGCGGCACTGCGCGGCCGCTGCCCTGGTTTTTTTTTTTTTTCTTTTCGTTGCAGATGGGGTCTTGCTATTATTGTTGTTGTTGGTTGTTGGTTGTTGTCTGCTGGGATTAGTCACACCGGTGAGGGGCCGTCCCGACGACGAAATCGAAATTGCAGAGATGGATGGGTAAGGTTGGTGTATAGGAGCGCGAGGTTCCATGGCTTTGTTGAGGTTGTAGGTAAGTATATACCTTAGGTAGGTAGGCAGTATATATAGTGCTTACTATTCCCGGGTCAAACTTTTTATCGTCTTGCTTGCTCCATCGGTCTACCTATCCTCATTCCGCAGAGGAGGCATGGCTTAATTTGCGCGGAGGGGGTTGGTGGTCTAGTTTAGCTGCTGCTGGCTTAGAGTGCGACGGGTAGAATGAGAGAACCAAGCATATCTTTATATTTAAACGTACGAGGTTTAAGACTTCTTTAGGGAGGTATACGAAGGGCATGATACCCCTCTCATTAAAGGCTTTAAATTCAAAGGTAGACAGACGAGACGAATGGCTGTTGGCTGTTGGTTGGCTAGGAAAATTCTACCTAACTGGGCGGTCGAATGATGGGTAGCGAGGCGAAGCTCCTGCTACGCCACCACGAGCGAACGCAAAATTCACTCCTACGAGGCAAAGTTGCGGTGAGAGGGGAGAGGGGAGAGGGGAGAAAAGGAAGGGAAATTTCATTATAACCATTGGAAAATCCAACGCAAATTCTGAGTGGTATCTTTGTTGTTAACCCTATTTTAGACGACATTCATTCTCCCAGGCATCATCCCATCGTCGTAATTATCATCAGTCATTATTATTCATCCCTTCATATATTCATTCGATTCCTAATCCATTTCAAATATACCCAAAACACATGTGTTTCGCTTGGGAGCCTTTCCCGTTCATCATAAGGCATCGAGAATTCGTGACGTCGTTAGTCGAAAAGTAGCTGTCTTTCCCGGAAAAGAGAGTGCCACCTTGTTCGGATTTCCCCATATTTGCCTAAGCATGCAGTGTATGCTATGCGGTATGCGGTATGCCGTCCGCCCAGCGGCTCTCTGCGCCAGCTAACGGTGTGCATGCTATGCGTCCCGATCCGACCCCAGATAGGTGCATGTCCTAGACACGAGGCGAGGCGAGGCTCCGGGGTTGGCCAAGACTCGGCACCTTCCGGCCACCCCCTTGCATTAGGTGCCTTGTGTCGCATCGGGGGCGATGCAAACGTGACTAGACAAGGCAACCTGGGGGCCATAGGGCTGAAAAGAATGCACGATTCTGCCTTGCCGATCTCCCATGCGTCATGCAGTGGAAGGAGGCTACCGATCCTGCATTCGACGTTCCAACGTAGAACGTAGAACGTACTATAAGATATAAGACCCTTCTCCCTCCTCCCTCCTCCCTTCTCCCTTCTAGGGGTAGGACTCTGCCGCCAGGGTAGGAAATATGAAAGAAAGAGATCATGGTAAGAAATAACAATGAAAAAGAATTGGAATATAAAGTCCGACCAGACCTGGGCCGGCATCGGGACCGAGAGCCGGGATTTAGACAAAGCTGGTATGTGGGCGTTGGGTGTTGGGTGTTGGGTGCTGGGTGTATGTGTTGCATATTAGCTGTCTGCCAGCCGACGAGACGTAGCAGCAGTAGCAGCAGTAGTTCGCGGACCATTTGTGGGCATTCCCGTCGCGCTTATAGTCCCATGTCTCCCTCCCCGATTTATCGCTTCGAGCGATGATTTTGTTTGTCTCGAGGCTCCTTTCCTTTTTGTCCCTGTACTTTCTTCCGTTGCCTTTCATCTTTGACAAGGTCTACAACAACCAATTGCGAGCGTCGGTTCCGTGCCTCCATCTCCGGTGACACAAAGTTACGGCTGCGGACATGCTTCATCTCTTCACGACGGCATGATAGGTCGTTCCACCTCTTGTACTTGATATAGGTATCCTCACTAATAATTTGGTGGCGATGCAGGTGCTCAAGCATGTGGAAGTCAGGACGTATGTCTTCAACCGTTTTACCTTCTGCGAAGTGTTCGCGGACGTGCCACATCCTATTATCGAAATTTTGGCGACGGTCATTTCCAACTTCAGGCGCCTTGGAGTCAAAATGCCATATGTCACAGAACCAACAAATAGCTTTAGAAGGGAGCTTGCCCCTGAAGTGGTCGGCGATTATATGCTCAATCCAAGCATCGACTTCGTCAAAATTGAAAGTGTGCTCGCAGCCAAATCCGAAAAGCTCGCACGGTAAAACTATCATCCCAGGGCCCGGGTTATGAAATTGGTTATATGAATCATCGCCGTATTGAGTCGGCATGGTACTATTACTACAAATCGACGCAGTGTCTGAAGTGCCTTCTGCGTAAGAAGACCCATAGCTGGATGTCCGCATAGACATATTGCCTGGCGAGGAATGGAGGGGTTGAGGCAGTATGGTGTGATTAGTGGCTGTCGGCGATGCGAAAGCGAGCCAAGGAAGACAACTAATAAAACAGCTAGGCCAGATACGAGAGCCAGTTCTTGATTGTCGGTATTATTTCAAGATGGCCTTTTAAAATATGGTGGAGAAGAAGCGATGGCCGATGGAGTTTTGTTTGGGACTTTTGACTTTTGCCGGCGATTTCGAAGAGACTTTGCTTGAATTACAGTATTACCTGAGCTAATGCCCAATGGTATAGATGCTCTCAGATCCTTGAGTCTCTTCTCGGAGATAATAGGTGTGGTAACTCGGAATGAAAGAAGTGTTGGACAGACGCCAGCTGTCATCGACTTTCTTTTCTTTTTTTCTTTTTTTCGAACGTGCAGCAATACAATTCTCATATGTATAGCTCGGAACTGGACTGGCCCACTTTGCTGCAGATGCTGATGCTGATTTGCAACAAGTTGTGGCGGCCCTAAGTGAGATGGTCGATTTTAAGGGGGGTAGAGAGAGAGAGGGGGGGGGAGAAACTGGATTCGGAAATTCAGTGTAAGATGATTCTTAGGCCAAGGGTAAGTTCAATCTTTCTTAATTGACATCTAGGAGATTTGTTGGAAAGATGAATCTCGGAAAAACAGGATGATGGGCTCTTCTTGGGTTGTTATTGTCTTGAAATACTTCGTACCAATCTGATGATCCAGTCCAGAGCATTTCATGTTTACCGGCAGGGGTATACGACCTATTACACCCATAACGAATAATGGTCTCTCAATCACTACCCGGAATGTTGGCGCCCACCACCGACTCGTTTCTGAGTGTGCATCCAACCCTCCAGAGCTGCATACTCCCACACCCACCCTGGGCCACATAATGCAGCTATGCTACCTGGAGACGTGGATATATTTGATCGGATAGCCGTAACGCCATTGAATCAGTATGAGGCATTCTTAGACCACAACTATCCGAGAACCGATCCGAAGATCGGCAATTATGCCGGAAGCAGCATGTCAAAATTGTTTACAGCAACGAGTCTCATATTCCTTGCTTGCTATAATTCTAGGCCACTCATCGAATCCATGCCAGGGAGTGGTGGATAACCCAATGATATCTGAATGGTTCACAAGCAACCCCCGTGCCAATCAACCTCCCCTGAGCTACAGAAGTGGGTTATCGTGGGGGAATAAGAGTCATCTGTGCACGAAAGAGCCGTTGTAGATGCAGAAGAGCCGTGCAGACGATTCGTCATATCTTTATCATGTCAATGAGGCGTCTTTTCGCCGTATCAGCAGTCATACACAGTTTTGACTGGCTCAGTCTTGAATGGCTGGCCCGGATGTGGTAGAGGACCAATCTACTGTATCCAAGCTCCACTCACGAGACTTCAAACCTCGACTGACGGGCTATCACCGAATATCTCAGCTATTTGATGCCCGTGCAACAGCGTGTCCCTAGATGTCTGATGCGCCTGTCGAGCTATGATTTCTTTTCTTTCAGAGAGCCGGTCGATGTCAAGTCAGTTAACATGCTTGGTCGTGATAGTCTATCATGTTAAATCTCTTCTCGTCACCACAAAGTCCCTGTCTATAACTTGCTGTCATACTTGTGCTGTCAATTAGGCACGGACGGATAAGACTAGCGTATGATTCGGGCTGTCTTCAGTGCAAACCCCGAATCGTCGGCCAATGTTATGCACTTGCCTCGAGACCTCATATATTAGCTTTGAAGAGATATATATCTCTCCTACTGGCTTCCTCTCGTACATTGGACCACCGGTCCACGTAAGTTGGAATGCCAAGGCATTTGATCATGGAGTTAATATGTCTGGAAAGCGGGACAGTGTTCCGTGTATCACAGATGCCGATCCGTGTGGTCAGACGGAGACAACACTGACGAGGTAACCCGCCTGGTTAATTGTCTGCGAGACCGGTGAGCGTCTCGAGCGTCTCGAGCGTCTCGAGCGTCTCGAGTGGATGGACTGTTTTCGTATGCTTCTTTTTTCTTAGGTCAGAACATCATGAACTTCCTATAGCAGTGAGTTTGAAACGACGTTTATGATATCTCCCAAGCATGGATGATATGCGTGGTAAGTGATGGATATGCACGAAGTTGCATACACGTTGCATGAGTCAATCGTGGGAGGTATGCATACAACTAACAGTTGCTCCAATAGGTTCGATCCGTGGATTCAAGACAGCGAGGAGGGGAGAACCGGCAGAAATTTTTGGCCGCAGAGCCTCAATTTACTCCACTTCATTCATTTTCCCTATTCTTTGACCCCTCCTAATTCCCCTGTCCCTGCGCTTGAGATGTGTCGTGTAAATTTAGAGGGACGATGATGCAGCTCCAATTGGTTCAGGCTTCAAACCCGCCTATTGCGTGCGTGTTCCATTTTTACCATTCTTACCGTTCCGATATGTCGTACGCGTTCGAGTTCCGATGTAGAGTTAGATCGTATGGGAGAAGATGGAGCACCACGTCTAAAAGATGTCATCTTATTCGAGCCAGTTGAGCTATCTCGATCAAAATGTTTAAGTCACCGCCTTTTAGTCTTTCTCGGTTTCAGGTCATAGTGTGTGTGAGGTAGCTCGCTTCATTCGGGATCGCAAAGGACCCTAGCTTTTGCCACGACATTCTTGAAATGCGGGTGGTCGCCGTTCTCATCCCCCGTCTTGGTGATTCCGGGGAAGGTCACACAGCATATTTCGCGTCCAGCTAAATCCTCTTCGTCTTCAGCCCCGATGTCCTCCATAGTAGATGTCTCAAATAAGATCCTTTGGTGAGGGAAGATCTTGGGCATGTAAACTTTGAATGTAGCTTTTTGCACTACCAATAAGCGTGCTAGTTCCACCGAGCTGTGCACCAGCGCGCGAAGCGCAGTATCCCGAACTTCCGTTGCGCTGGCATCTGTAATTGCATCTAAAATGTGATTGACCCTTGAAATAACGGATTCGATCACTAGCGTCGTTTCTTCCTGCATCCGCGGGGTGGTCTCCTTTCGGAGTATGGTGAGTGTTGTCGCACGCCATTGGTTCACAGCTTCGATTGAGCCTACCAAAGGGTCAGCTGTCATCCTAAGGCGAGCTCAGACTTAAGGGTACTTACTAATCGACCCAAGATACTTCTCTATCTGGGTTAATTGGCGAGTTTGATCTTCGGGAAGACCAACAAAATAGGCTTCGAAGACGGTCTCCACCAAGATGCTGGATACCACGTTTTGAAGAAGATGTACCTTCGCCGATGCTGCAAGTTGCTCATACATAGGAACAAGTTCTGCAAGATCGTGGATTACAGCATCATCGGCATGCGTAAAATCTACGCCCTCGTTAATTAAACGTTCGTCTAAGCCGCACATATGGTTGTTGAGCCATCCTACCAAGTTTTGCTCGTCTGAAATGCACGATAACCCAATTTTGCAAGCCGTTCCCAAGTTTCGTCATAGAGTCCCCGAACTCTTCGTCGGTCGTCTGATGGCCTCTCGCCGTATTGGTGCTGACCCACTGTTTGAGTCCAGCAATATGGCCCTTTAAAGCTCGTATCTCGTCGTCACGCTCCTTTATTTCCCTTCGCAAAAGATCCCATCCTTCGCGTAACTCAGCTCGCTCTGCCTCTTTTACATCGACCTCGGCACGCAGCAATCGGAGCTCGGATTCGACTCGTGTGAGCTGCCGGTTTAAGTCCGAATACTTCGCTTGCCAGAAACTAGCCGTCTCGCCTTCTTTTTGAGATAGTATATCCAATTCGCGCGTGAACTCAGCTTCCATAACAGTAAGTTCCCGGTTCAATTCGGCAATCTTATCGTCTTTCTCCTTAAGGATGATGCTCTCCTTTTCCTTAGAGGCCAACGACGCACTATTATCTTTGCTTCCCGAACTCGTGACATCATGGGTACTTTCGTTATCCGGACCGGGCGAAGATGAGGTAGAAGCTGCGCGGGTGAGCTGTGCACGAGGAGGAGGGGAGATTATGCTGTTTCGTGACGAGGCTGAAGGGCGGATTGAATGGGAATTGCCCCGCCGTTTCTCTGGTGGGCTCATGGTGTTAAAATAGCAGAGTTGCGCGCAGGGCGTTGCAAGACGAATTCTACATTGACAAAATCGGTTGTAATCGGATACATTTTCTCGGCGCCTAACGCGACTTACATGCCAATCCACACCAGCACCTGCGTGGAGGTCGTCAATAGGTACGGAAAGAACAGAGGAGACCTACACCTACCTAACCGTTAGGTACTTGAGGCTGTGTGGATGGCGTAACGGCTTAAGTTCGGGTAGACTGTCAGTACAATACCGTAGTACAAAGGCTAGTTAATGCTCCTTCTGATCCCGTGGTATCAAGCTTTCTTATACCGGGCTGTATGAAGCTCGACTTTCTAAATTCTTGTAACATTACATACATGCATTTTTCAAAATGCTTGATTTCAAGCAACCCATGATCGTCAAGTTAATTCAATTTCCGCTTCAATTTCGTACGCTTCATCACCGTCTTCTTGCTTCTTCGCCCCCATCTTACATATCGCAATTTTCTCTACCGGGACATCCTTCATCCATACGTAATCGTCATAGCGGTCTAGTATGTCCCTTGCATCGATTGTCAGCTTCTCCTGTCGCTTCCCACCTTTGCGATTTCTCCCCTTGACGTATATCGTGTTCATAATAGTAGCATGTAGTAGCAAGGGTCGATTTTCTTCTGCCATCAGTCCGGCTTCCTGAAAGGTCGATCGCAGATTCTCGCAAAATCGCAATAGAGTACCTTCAGTATCGACCGGTGGAGCGTAAAGCACCGATGCCAAAGATGATGTTGGCTGCATTGAATGTAAGCCTTTCAGCGTTACAGATAGTAAAGGGGACAGCGGCCCAGTTGGCTCTTGTCCTGTTTCAGCTCCGTTGATGTTCGCCATTGTGATGTTCGCCATTATTTTCCTAGGTACCAGTGTCTTTAAGAGCGCCACCGCCTTATCTAAGCCATCGTCCCTTGGAAAGCTCATAACGCCAATTGTAAGGTGAAGTGTACCTAATGGTCGAATAGCTTGCTCTGGCACAGCGAAACTGTCTGGGCTTGTCACATCTCTGCTAAAGGCTGATAGACTTGCCGAGAGTTGGTGGCGGGATTGCCCCGTAACAAGTGGTAAGCATAAGAAGTGCGTAGGTGACGGCCGCGGCGGCATAGTGAATACAACACAGCGCTACCAAAGAACAAATTATATATACTTCTTGAGCTAAAGGGATAACAAATTTCTCATATAGGGTTTGTGTGTGGCTTGGTCCGCGATTCAACTTTGTATATGTTGAATAATAATTCAGTGCACCTATTACATATCTCGAGTATATCTGAGAAATTTAAACCTACAGCTTCTTACGTAATTTTTCGGTGCGCAGACTAAATAAATAAGTTGGCTAGGTAATATCTCGATATGCGGAAGATAATCGAGATGAGATCTAAGCCTTTAATTTTCAAGCATTGAAGATAGCTCCAGAGCTTTAGGTATGGATTAAAATAGCACGGCTCTAAAAGAGCCCACGTGCAAGCCATCAGTTAGCAAAACGTGGTATTGATTGGTCTCCTTATTATCTGTAATTCAAGCGCAAACTTATAACATTTCACTTCGAATCAATGCTTCCAAGTCAAGAGCGAGAACTACTTGACATTTTCCTACAATATTAGGATCGCGTAGTAAGCCGTCTCAGATCGGCAAACGGGAGATCTGCATTAGCCACGTAGGAAGAGATAGGTAAAGGTAACGATGACCCTGCATCATATGGCCTGCATAACGAGTATGGAGTATGACGTAGAGAAGTACGTCAAGATGCGCTACTATGTATTAAGCATAAAAGAAATCCAAATCTGCACGTGGGGTGGCGTTGGCACTCCATTGCAGGATACGGGCAATAATATCCATAAAGCTGACGAGGCAAGGCTGCGGATGAAAAAAAAAATCGGTGTATTAGAGGAGCGCGACTTGCCTGTCCGATCGTGAGAAGCTTTCGCCTCCTAAGACTAACCTAGATGATCGTACTGTGTATTGTGCTCCGAGTTACGCGCATCAACCAACTGCCTGCAATAAAACCGTCATACAAAGTAAACTGCTCTCTACCTGATGATCGAAGCTGTAAAAGTACGAGAGGACAGGCGTGGGGTATATCTGAAGTCAACTGATGGGTTAGGTAGAATAATCGGCTGCTACTTCCTTTCCCTCTCTGAGAACTTGGAGCAGCCTTCATTTCTCATGATGCTCGAAGCCCTTTAGCAACGGTCGTACCCATAAAAGTGTATATGCGGTGACCATAATCGCGAAGGTTGCTAGTAGCATAGTACAACTCGAACTCAAACTGTAAAAACTCGACCCACGTCCGTCGACTAGGTAGAGTTGAAGAAATTCTTGAGCGTCAGCTCTACGTCGGCGTACTCTGACTTAACCGTCTTGAGAGTTTCCGTGATTCGAGATAGGCAGAGCGTCTCATCCTTCTCTGGGCTGCCATCGAGGTTCTCTTTCTTGCCATAGCGTTGAATCTTCTCGCAGCTATCCTTAACTTTAGTTAAGCCGAGAGTCGCAGACGAGCCTTTCAAAAAATGACCAAGTCGGTATAGCTCATCAAGATTCCGCGCTTCCCTATAAAAAAAAAAGAGAGCGGCCGTATTAGTTTCGGTCATCTATTAGGACTGCGGGGCGGCCAATGTTCACAAAGAGCATCGTAAGCAGTGACCGTGAGGGTAGAGCTTACAGAGCCATGTCCATTTTCTCAAATGT
Source organism: Daldinia loculata (assembly GCF_022478755.1). NCBI lineage: Eukaryota > Fungi > Ascomycota > Sordariomycetes > Xylariales > Hypoxylaceae > Daldinia > Daldinia loculata. The sequence continues at coordinate 172,621 of NW_026054884.1, read as the reverse complement.
CTCCTCGGCCTGTTCAAAGAACCCGAAGACAATGGATTTACTAAATTCACGATCGTCTTCACTGTCGTCCATCTCTAGGATCTGACTAAAAGTCACAATATCGATCGCATCCCCTAGGTCGGGCAGGTTGCCAGTGTCATGACCGTCGTCGTTCTGCGCAGGCAGACGAGGATCCGTCAGTCATTTGCCTAAGTATTATACTTTGATTTAGAGTCATGTTTCCATTCATACCTGGTCGTTAGCAGCCATGTTGCCGGGTTGTGCGATGTAAAGGACTGGTCCTGAAAAGACGGCGCCAGTCAGAGAAGTCGACTTTGGTCGTAGCGAAAAAGGGAGCCTATGCGATTGAACCCAAAGTCACAAATAGAAAAAGGTAGCGGCGAAATGGACAAAATATGTCCTGGAAAGAGGGTCGTGTGGGTGGTCTGAAAAAAACCGCTGCGACTTTAACCACTCTAGTGTTGATCGAAGAATGTTTAGGTGGGGTCTATCGGTAGGAAGTGGTGGTGATGGGTAATGGTAACAAAATGGGTTGATGGGGCGGCACGTCGCACAGTGTATGGGTTTATTTATTAGACTATTTGCTGGTCGGCACCTATGCCGAATAATACGTTGAACTGGCTGGAATATGGAATAATACTTCATTCGAACCTGGCGGGTTGCTTGGGTTGTCTACACGTAATGCTAGGTGTTGTAAATGGTAGGTTAAGGTAATGTAGGAGATGGTAGTAGGATGTAGGGGTTCGATTGTTCTGAACGGTACCTAAGGTAGTAATAGGCGGTTTCGTGCTTAGAGATTACGGTTTTTTAGGGGTTCCGTCAAGGGCGTCAAGGGTCTTTAAACAACGTCACCGATGCGGAACCATGCAATTAAGGTAGGCGCGCAATTCATTATGTACAATACATGTATAAGGCATGTGGTGCTACCTAGCCGACTAGCTACTTGGGGTACCTTCCTAACGGTTAGTAGGTATACCTAATTCGGAATTCCAAATGACCCTCCTTATTACCTAAAACTTAGAAGGAAGGGCCGAAGGGTTCTTTAACGCTTAATGGTCTATAAAGGAAAGAGAAAAAGGGTGATGGACGCTTTCAAAAAAAAAGAAAGAATAAAAAGTGTAATAATGCGTATTAGTGATATTGGTGGGGTACCTACCTATCTATCTTTACTTCCACATCCACATGTATTCCAAACATACTGGACGTACTAAATTCAACCATACATCCAAAATTTCTTGGCTCCAACCATCGTCAAACCCAGTCTATTGGAAGCTACTTCTGCTACTAAAGGAGCTGACCGAACTCAGGAGATGAGTACTACGCCCTATCCGCCGCCATATCTGCGCCTGTCGGGCTTGCACGATAACGCATCTACCCTGCCTAACGAAGGTGAAGGACCCATCAGGTCCGACGTGGGATGGATGGGACGAGGAGATTGACGAGAGATTGGTTAAGCTAACTTACCGTTTCCCAAGGATATATTGGGCACCTAAACCCCTTACCTAGTGCCCTAGTTACCGAGTCTTCTTGCTGTCCTCGTTTACGGATGTTCAACATGAAAATGTATACTTTCGTGATGGACCAGGCTCGATCTCGCTCGTGAAGCCGAATGTTCGCCATCAACACAATCCAGCTCGGCCAAGGAGAGAGGGTTGCGGGAAGGCGGGAAGCCTTATCAAGCTTCCCGCTCACCACTCAGCGAAATAAGCGTCGCTGGAATCTTCTATGATCGACGTCGACACATCTCTTTCTATATACAATACTGCATGCTCCCCCGGTCTCCTTGCGTCTTCAGAACATACTGGACCCTGGACCGCATAGTTGCGGTCCGCTAAGCTGATCCTACTAGCTTATGGTGTTACTATTCCAGTGATCCTGTGCCACTCGCAAAATCCCAAGCTATTGGCAATAATTAAATATGACGGAACCAAAAACTATGCTATAGTACACGTTGATCCCGAACACAATGTAGCGCTACAGAACGTAGTTCACTACTACGGCGTGCCGCTTGCAGAAGCCGCAACATCAAATGTTACCATATCTGCGGGCTGCGTTCAACCTTGAGCGCCGTAGCTGCGGTACCTCTCAGCTAAGCTTCCACTATAGGAGACCCGAAGCGATAATGTCGGCGCCTCTTCTTTTTTCTTTGCTCGGGCTAATGGAAAAGTTTAAACAGCCTTAACGGATGCGCGGTCGCGTCCATACTAGGATCTGTAGGTATGTATTCCGTATTATGGTGGAAAAACCAATGTGGCATCGTTGAACCCCTCGATATCACGTCGCGCCCCCTGCACCGAGGGGTTGGTCACGTTGTTTATTCTCGAAGCTTTTCCGGGTCTCCACATGCATCTGATGTTGAAGTGGGGGCATCAATCGGGAAAACGTCATAAGTAAATCCAGACCCTGAATTCCCGTGTGACGTGCTACAACACAGTGCTACTCGCACTTTCGACATTGTCTAGGTATTTGTTAGTCTATCTGTTAGCCTATCTGTTACCCGCTCGCACTGAACGGTTCAAGAAGCACCAGATAATGGATCTCGACTCGGCGGAGCTCCAAAGGCCGGATCCGGACGTAGGCTCGTTGTCGAATCCACATGTTCTATGTACATGCGTAGCGGCATGCTACATGATACTCATCACAATTTACCTGTGCATGATAGCCTTGACAAGTGCATACATAGGCGGATCATCTTTTTACGGTTCTTTTCTTACATACGGTTTGACCCAAAGTCCATAAAAGGCAAAGAGGAGATCGACCTCGTTTGTTCCCGCAATTCTCGGCTACGTACGACTTGCGGGTTCATTGGCCAACACATAACTTCGTAAGGGATATTTCGAAATTCAGAATGAGTTGGACCGATGTATTTCGATAGATCTTTTTATTTATTTATTTAAAAGACAGTCAGAAGTCCTCTCTTAAAATGCCTCGCTTTTAATATAGAACCTCGGTGGATATAAGAACGACATATCTTTATTCGATTTGACGTACCTAATGGACTAAAACCCATCTATCCACCACACTAAATATTAACTCGGTTCGCTACGCTACGGTATCTCCTTGCACTTCCGGGCCCATTTCACATTTAGGGACAGTCACTAACAGGTTCTAGCGCCCGGATTTAATCTACCTGGGTAGTTCTCAGCAAGCTTCAGAGCGCAATGAGTAGAAAAAACATATATTGCTAATCCTCAAAGTAATCGTATTCTTTTTCTCGTACCCCATAAGTGACACACGTCTTAATCAAAGGCCTCGAACGTATGTTGGCTGCATTTTTTTGAGTAAAAAAATCCGGTTTTGGCCCTGTCTCAAGCTTAGCTACCTACCTACCTAGCCAGCTGAACGATTCTCCCATGCGGGTTGGCTAGAGATCCCAATTCGTGGCCTTCCCCGCACCCAAACTACACTCCATTTTACAAATAGTCGAGCAGAAACACTACATATGGTAGGCAAGGAGTAAGCGAAGCGGGCACATGTGTATGCAACGTGTGCATGTATGTACCTTGAGCAAGCACTCCCATTGTTTTTTATTTGTAGAATGTTTTTTTTCCAGAAGCTTAGGTAGAGCCAACTAACGGTCTTAATGGGATTTGGATTCCAAGACTGTTTTTAGTATTACCGGGTCTGGCCGTTTTGTGAACTTCCAGATCAATGAAACTGTACTGTTCGATAATCAGATACAAAACTCGTGTTCTATTCTTAGCAGCAAGATATCGAGGTCCTTCGCTTGGCTCATATATTTCCGTTTCTGACAGCCAAGGGGGTAAGGCCCCGTCGTAGAAATGTAGAATTGACTTTTCAGCACAGCTGCAGTGTGACTCTTAAACGTGAAAGCTGTCAATATCGCATATCTCGCCTGCTTATAAAAGATGACACGCAGCGCAAGTGCAATGATCTTCTAGTTCCTCATGTTCCTGAAACATCGTATCGGAATTTGTCTCAGGTTCTAAAGCAAGACTTTGGACGCCACGGTCAAAAGCCACGCGGCGTCTCGCCAACCACCTTCGTCTGCCTTAGGAGGCGGAATACGTTCTTCTGGGGCATTCGAAACACCCTCAAAGTCCACTGTGCTTGCGCTACGAGGCAAATGACTTCCTTCGGTTTCGCCATCTGACAGCTCGCCATCGGCAGTGTCTGATTCCTCGTCGTTCTCCTCAACGGAGAATAGGGACCAGACCCATGAGCCTACCCCTTCGTTTTTCCTATAGACCAGTCTCCGAACAGTTGCCTCGTCTAATTTGCTCGTATCCGTCTCGAAGGCCTCGAGCTTTTCGTCCAGGCTCACGAAATCCGGGCCTTGAATGTGATCTTCCGGTGACACGTCGTAGCTAAAATAACCATCGTGTGCGTGCCGCTCCACGGGTGTCCTTAAATGAGCTCTACTCCCAGCCCGGCTCTGAGAGCGGCTACCATAGCGGCTGTTCGGTGAAAGGATATCATCATCTCCACTTGCTATACTGCCCCGTCGACTGCTCCGTCTGCTCGCGAGTTCTCTCTCCCTAGCTAATTCTCGTTCATATGCCTCTTCCTCAACGTCACGCATGCCAGTTAGACTAGTCGAACTCGCCCTCTCGACGAGCCAGGCTTGCCCCTTAGACTCGCGCATCTTTGAGCTGATCAATGCCCCCGTACGCAGAATCCAGTCGTCGTCTCCCCGTTCTTTGTTGTTAGGCGGCGCATGATGCCGGGGAAGTGGTGATAACGTTCCCAGGCCAGAGCGTTTTGCGTTTGACGCAACTAGATGAGTTGTGGACTTGCTCTTCGGAAATTTCGCGCTTAGAGGATCGTGCACCGAGGATCGACGTCGGCTAGGGGAGTTGGCTCGAGTCCGGGGGGGAGATTGGAGTAGCCGTGGGGTCGTAGGGGCGGATTTGCCCTGTAGGTAGGAAACATTGTGTTGGAATGACGGCACGTCGAAGTCAGGCAGGTGTTCAGGGTCGGTCAGGGGTAATTTAGACGTGAGCGGCGCGAGAGACAAGTGTTGAAGGTTCGTAGATGATCTGTTTTTACGACGCGCTTGGTTGGCATGCTGTTTGTACGCGACATCCATGATTTCTATAAGAGTTTAAATACTACAAGTTCGACAATCTTAAAGCCGTAAGTACCTGGCAAGGCAATATTTGGATACAATGGAAAGTCCAAATAAGGGTTGGTCAATACAAACTTGAATGCCCTGTATTAACTAACTAGATGAAATTGTTAGATGATCTGAGGCACGCCGCTTTAAGCTAAGGGCCGTTGGAGCCGTCATTGTCATTTATCCTACGTATGTATGTACGTACCTAGCATTTCTGCCACACCATCCATGACATAACATAAATTAATAAAATATGCATAATTCACTTATCCAGGATCACAACTTAGTTGCTTTGGCAGACATCTAGTTATATTCACTACCTACCTAATATCATCAACTCAAGGTTGCGAGGTTTCCTAAGAGTAAAGTCGAATATAGTCGCATAGTACGCTTTATATGCGCAAGAGCTATCGCAGAAGAGGAAACGCCCGAGTAGCTAATGTGTGGATGTGTGGATGTGTGTCGGAGAAGACCTCTTTTCTTATATTGCTCGTCCCGTCATTCGCATGCAAGACAAGATGAGGGGGCTCAGGAGCTGCTGAACTATAGGGGTAATGAATCAGAGCACCATCACAGCGGTGGCCCGGAAACCTCTAAGCGCCCTCTTCAGACCAGGGTTCCATCCGTTGTTCGGTGTGCCTTTCTCGGGATCCTCTCTGTCGTCCTGAAAGTTGCCTTTCGATATCTTTCGCCTTCCCAATATAAGTCCCAGCCATACGAGAAGAACGATACATAGCGGGCCAATAACCGCAGCGCCTAATACGGAAGAATCCCGAACCGTCCATTTGAGAAAAGCGACAAGCACGCCGAAGACAACCATAGCGCACGCAAGGACCAGGAAGTGGGCTGCAGCTCGTAAATCCTCCTTTAACATTCCTGGATCCGCTTCGGCAAAAACGCGCAAACAATTTGGTATGTGAAGGCTGTTTTGGAGCTCACGGCCCCGTTGTACGATTGTATCTCGCCGCTGGACAATCTGTGCGTCGACCAAAATGATGACGGCACTCCATACGCTATACACGCAGAACCCTGATAAGCATCTTGTAGGTTCATCCACCATGATTGGGTATTTGTCGATTTGGTAGACAACGCAGGGTAGGCCCGTAGAACAATAAAATATTGAACATGCAATTGCTTGTCGGTAGAGGTTAGGATGGAATAACGAAGGATGGAGAAAAGTAAAGAAGCGTTGGAGGAAATGATACATTAAGTACCTTGAGATGAATACTTGAAGGTCCGGAGGATATATAGTATATCCTTTTGATGAAAATTTAGCCTTCATGCCGAGCTATGAGGTGCTATATTAATACCCAGCGTACATAAGGTAATAAGCAAATTTTAACAAATGTATTTCGCGCACAGAGAAAAGAATAAGTGTAATAGGGGCTTTGAGTCTCATACGATACCGACTACACTAACAATCTACTTGTAGAAATATACATATAAATATATAACTATGCCCTGATTATTATTGCACAAACGTCTTTTCCTTACAGAAAAAAAATACAATACCACTGCTATTACTCCTACGGCGATAGCCTGACCTCTCCTCACAACAATCCCAGCTGTGTCGACAACGATATCACAAACGATGAATCCTGAAACATACTTTGGTGACGAACAAATCCACGCAGGTGTTTCGGTCCTGTGTCGGGTAGTGTGTTGGGTAGTGTGACGGGAAGTACTTAAATGCTTGCTCGCCAAGTATTTCATGCCCCCAGACGTAGATAATTTGAAGTTTCTACATCGGTGGGTGTATAGAATAATTGGATACATTCCGCCTACAACCCTTGCGGCCATCGTATTTGGCTTGCTAGATACGTCTATGTCCGGGATTCGACACTTACCGGCCCAGCGTTAATGCTTCGAAAGGCTCTTGCTGGCTTCTAGAAATCCTTGAACCTTTTCACCTTCGCTGATGGATTCTTCCGAAATAGCTAAGTTAGTTGCCTAGCACGGTAAGTTCCTAGCACGGTAAGTTTCTAGCATTCTTTTTTGGTCTAACCAGGATACTAATCTTCAGATCGCAGATATGATTCTACATGTAGTTAATGCACGATGTTATCTCAACCGGCTCGTTCTTCCGGTACCAGACGGATGACTCTAGATAGATTCCTAGTTGACCGCACTAGGTTCATCTGGCCTAGTAATCCTTGATCCCGAATGCTGTCTTCAGTATCAGCAACGAATCGCTCTTCGACATTCAGACATCTACAAGGTGTATTGGGAGCCAATGTACAATTTGAGAAAGGGGGGAAAGGGCCTAGAGCACTTGTCTATAAAAAGAAAAAGAAAAATAATAAAAAAGGATTAGTTGAATAACATTTCAGCCTAGTGGAAATACAAAGCCTTCGAATCAGACATACCTATGCGGGGGGTCCCAGGACAGTATGGCTCTAGGATATTGGAATGTGCCTACTATACTGTCAATTCAGAGAAAGCCTGTTAACAGAGCTGCACCAGAATTATATAAATTAATGTTAACGTTGCTTCCGATCCTTTTTATAGGAATACAAACTTTAATTGGCCACATATTCTGGGATATACTATCCGCACAAGAATAATACTATGATCGAAATACCCGCAATATCGGCGAGTATATGCATTAAATGTAGAAATCGCGTTGAATTTGGAAGCCTCGTTTTCAAAGATCAAGCAATCGGTAGCATTATACTATTGCGGCAAGCAAGACCCGTAGCTATAAAATAAGATACGGCAAGAGACAATGTTGAGATGAAAACACTTGCAGAGATAGGATACTGTTGCCGTTAATAGCAGGCGCTCTTGCCAGTATAATAGCCCCTGAAAGCCTAAAGCACTTTGGCTGACTGCACGTCAGAGAGAACCTACCCTTGATTGATGTAATACATAATAGAGTGGACTATTAACGCCTGCCGTTCTATCCTCTTACAAGGGCGCTACGCGCCCCTTATATAGTAGATATACCCCTGTAACTACACCTAACCCACTTATACCCTGACACTGACCTGGAAGGAGTAGGTGCCTCAGCATACCTTATATAAGGCAATAGCTCACCTCTACCTTTCTATCAGGATTCTAGATGAGGCAACTAGGACATGTTTAGTATGTATAGCCGTAGGCTCCCGTAGTTACATGTAGGTTGGAGTTCCTTGCGGAACAGCGAAGTTGTTTCCATGCTGTTTGGTTCTACCTCTTGACACACTCCCCCACACGTGTACCTAAACTTGTAATCTTGATGCCTCGTAGCCTATTTTAATAGCCCTTAGACTTGCAATGGCTCAAATATTTGTAAACATTGTATTCGAACCCCTTTGTGACAAATTTTTTGCCCCCCCCCCCCCCCCCCCCCAAAAAAAAAAAAACAACGATCTCAAGCACCTTGAAATGATAGGTGCTTAAAATGGCCTTTCCTTTTTTAAATTGTATATGTAATGTTAAAAGGTATAAAGTATGTTAATAGGCTGATATTAAACTGTTCCAAAACCCCCAACCCGCATAGGAGGATCTAGGTTAAGATCTGGGGTAACACAGTCTTATGCATAAACCACGTGATTAGGTAATGCAAGTAAGTCGCGGCAAATAAAAGCAGCAACAGCATTAGACCAAATTCGTCACGAGAAGGGTGTTCTTGCAGCCTTGGTAAGTGAAGCTTGGTGACACTATCAGGCGACAATCGTACTTTCCGAGGTCTGCCGACGCTCCACCGAGGCTTCTACATACATATGTAGGCTGCTAGGGTTCGAAGTGGAATTATTGAGCACGGACCAAACTTTAATCAGATTCAAAGATCTTACAGTCCGAGCGATTTAGATTTGGTGCTTACATAGGAGGTAGTCACCACGTAATTCGTTATATTGGAGGTGTGGGAAGGTACGATACATAAACGCATACCTATACCTTAGGATTCTACCAGTTGAAAATGGGATAGGTACTAGAATCTTTACTCAATCAACATCTTTCACCATTATTACTACAGAGGTTACCCCTGCGGGACTACACGATAGCCCGAGTTTCCTATGTACGTTACCAACCTGTAATCACCCGAGGCTACCCCGGCCACACCCCAGCCTGGCCTCAGGTTCGATTCCTTGACCTCGCACCTCGCACCCTTTTTGACGCATTACCTCTCTGCAGGCAAAAGCGTGTAGATGGCCGCAGGCCACCAGCGGCCAGGTCGTGTGGCTAGGTCAGTGGCTTTATTTTATTGCGACCCTACATATTCTTTACTGATGCACCCAATCAGAGCCATTCTTGCTTCTTGAACTGGTTTTCGACTAAATGCCAAGCCTAGATCTACATATACTGGTCATGCACCCAATCAAATCACGCAAATAATCTTGCACGGGCTAGATACTGCCCATTGGGTTACTTTTTCCTATTTGGGCGAAGGAACTTATCCTAATCGGGCAATCGGCTCCTACTATATATACAAACAAAAAAAATTCGACAGAAAAAAAAACCCCTCGTAAACTTGGGTACAGTATCAATACTACTCCCAAAAATTTTATCGCACGGACTTATAGTCGTCATTACAAAGTCTACATCAGACTTTCGTCGCAGCGGAGTTATGCCCTAGTGACTTACGGTTCATGATCCCCTACGACAAAGTAGGACGTTGTCAAGATGCGTAACCTTCGCAACGTACGATATAACGCTTGGAAGTCATCGACCGATTTGACCGATTTGACCGAAGAGGTTATCACATCAACATGTTGGGACCCAGCCAAAGACGAGGTCCTGTGCACTTTCGGACCGAGCAAGAACGATGGGCGCATTCGCCTAGTCAGGATACTGGAACACGTGAGGGCCTCGTCTATAGACATGTGAGTTTGCACCACCCATTCGGGGATATCCGACAGTCTATGATTTGCTCACCATTCACGACTGTAGTGAATGTCAAGATGTCGCATCGTGGGATGCCCCAAGTCCAAATCCGGATTTGGCTGTTGATAGAGTCATAAGCTCGCATCATTTCAGTGACACCTTGACAACTTGCTTAGTCCTTGAAGGAGGCGACATAGTTGTCGTCCAAGAATCAGAGGGTCCAAACCCCCATGATGGAGTTCACATCGAGATCGAGGGATCTGTAGATGAGGGCATCACAGCTGCAAGCTGGTCTCCGGATGAAGAACTACTAGCCATAACTACCAAGTCAAACACAGTGATCTTCATGAGTCGTAGTTTCGATTGCATAGCAGATATGACTATGAACGTCGATGATCTCAAAGCATCTAAGCACGTCTCTGTTGGCTGGGGCAAGAAGGAAACACAGTTCCAAGGCAGAGGCGCCAAAGCCCTGCGAGACCCTACAATACCAGAAAAAGTAGACCAAGGCATACTCAGTCCTAACGATGATGGAAGTACAACCATTAGTTGGAGAGGCGACGGTGCATATGTCGCAATCAACTCGATTGAGACTGGCATCCGCCGAGTCATTCGGGTATACTCCCGAGATGGTGTTCTTGACAGCGTAAGTGAACCCGTTGATGGTATGGAGTGTGCTTTAAGCTGGAGGCCAGCCGGGAATTTGATTGCATCCATGCAACGCTTCGAGGACCGTGTGGATGTTATATTCTTTGAGAGAAATGGCCTTAGACATGGACGATTTTCCCTAAGAGCCCCTGAAGGCAGGTTACTCTCAAATGACCGGATACGGCTTGAGTGGAACTCGGATTCTACGGTCCTCGCCGCTACACTTGATGATCGGATTCAACTTTGGACTATGGGCAATTACCACTGGTATCTGAAGCAAGAAATAATCACACAGAAGCGTCCACTCTCCCTTACATGGCATCCTGAAAAATCACTACGTTTCGCGTCGGCCATCTCAGGTGAGTTCGAATCTTTATGGGCGTAACTTCAACACTAAGAGTATCGCAGATAGACTATTACTCACTGAGTATATTTCCGAGGTTACTCGAGGGTCGCTGACGCCGCCATATGACTATGGAGCCGTTGCTGTCATAGACGGGAAGACGCTCAAGCTCACTCCCTTTCGGACAGCTAACGTTCCTCCCCCAATGGCATTATTTGAGCTGCAGGCATCATCGCCGATTATCGATGTGACCTTCTCTCCAGCAAATACGTTCATGGCTGTTCTCCATCAATTCGGTGTAGACATATATGAATGGAAATTAAAGGGGCAGCGTTCTCTACCTCCATCTTTAGTGGGCAACGTGACTTTCGCTAAAGATAACTCGGACAATGACTGTCAACCTTTGCAAGTTGCCGTCACCGAGAATAGTGTCATCCATTGCCTCGGGTTTGAAAAGGGACCCGTGATCCAGTCGTACCCCTTTGACCGAACTACTGGTGAATTCTCATCTAACTCGAGCATATATGCTGGTTCAATGTTTGGCTTTGTGCGTCTAACCCAATCAGGATCTACAGAGGTCCTCGTTCAAGATTGCCTAGGTAGATTTCATGGTGTTGTCAACCAGCAGGATGACTTGTACTCAGTCCGCCTTCCATCTCAGCTTCCGTGGAGTGAAGTCATCGACCTCGCCGGCAACGTCATTGCTGTCGGGTTATCACGGAACGGACATCTATATGCAAATTCTCGCCTCTTAATGAAGAATTGCACATCTTTTCTTGTTACCCCGGCTCATCTCATTGTCACAACAACTAGCCATCTAGTCAAGTTTATCCATTTGGTCGATGTAGAGAGTGAGTCTCAAAGATATCCAATTTCTTCTTAGCTAACCCCGTCTTATAGGCTTGGAGGTACCACCAGATGATCCTGAAAAGGACGAGAGGTGTCGGAGTATCGAGAGAGGCGCAAGGCTTGTGACAGCAATGCCTACCAATATGAGCCTAGTTCTCCAGATGCCGCGTGGAAACCTGGAAACGATCTATCCCCGAGCCATGGTTGTAGCAGGAATTAGGCAATTGATTGACGCTAAAGATTACGGAAAAGCGTACTTGTACTGTCGGACCCAGCGTGTGGACATGAATATTCTTTATGATCACAGACCGCAGCAATTCCTTGCTAATATTGGATTCTTCCTCGACCAAGTTGGAGATGTCTCGTATATCGACCTCTTCCTTTCCTCTCTACGGTAAGTGAGCCCGCATACCACGTATGAGCACATACCTAACGCGGAGCAGAGACGAAGATGTCACGCAGACCATGTATCGAGATACTAAGGGTGTGAGGAATCAAGAGTTACCGGAAGTGACTCCTAGCGAGATCCCTACTGGTAGACCCCAAGACAGTTCAAAGGTTAACACTATCTGTGATGCGGTGTTGTCTCATCTCCAATCTCGCAAGACCAAGGACCACGACACCCTACAAAACATTATCACAGCCAATGTCTGCAAGGTTCCACCTGCGTATGAAGACGGGCTGTTAGTTGTTGCTACTCTATTGCAAGAAGATGAACAACTTGCCGAGAAAGCTGTTGAACACATCTGCTTTCTTGCGGATGTCAACACCTTATACGATGAAGCCTTAGGTCTCTACCATTTAGACTTAGCGCTACTAGTTGCACAACAGTCTCAAAGAGATCCCAGAGAGTACCTCCCATTCCATCAAAATCTGCATCTATTACCCGACTTAAGACGGAAATTCGCCATTGATGATCATCTTGGACGGTATGAGAAAGCCTTGGTTCACCTTCAAACTAGCCAGGCGCATAAGGAAGCCCAAGACTACACAGTCAAGCACGCACTCTATGCCGTGGCGTTGAAGCTCTACCGCTACGATCAACCTAACCTTACTATCCTTACTGGTCTCTATGCGACGTATCTCGAGTCTAAGTCTCGTTTGCGAGAAGCGGGTCTCACCTATGAGTCTCTTCACGACTATGCAGGGGCTACCAGGTGTTACCGTGCTGCCGGCGCTTCCTGTTGGCGTGAATGCCTCTTCACGGCACAGCAACAATCACCGCCGCTGACTCTAGATGCGCTCTCTGATCTCGCAGCAACGCTTGCGGAAGCCCTCTACGAAGCCAAGGACTACGCGTCAGCGGCTGCAATCCATCTCGATCACCTTAACTCGCTCGAAAATGCCATATCCTGTCTCTGCAAGGGATATCTATTCGCCGACGCCATGCGCCTAGTAGCACAGCGCGGGCGCCCCGAACTCTTAACGAGCGCCGTCGATCCCGGTCTCGCGGACTCGCTAGGTAGCAGTACTGAGTTTTTCGCGGACTGCAAGGCGCAACTTCGCGCACAGGTTCCTCGTATCATGGATCTTCGGCAAAAGGCGGCCGAGGACCCGCTGGGTTTCTATGAGGGCGAACGTGCTGGCGCAGGCGATATCCCGGATGACGTGTCGGTCGCAGCTAGCTCACGCATTAGCACGAGCGCCAGCTTGTTCACACGATACACAGGCAAGGGAGCAGGAAGCGTGGGTACGGCCGGAACGGGTGTCAGTCGCGCTACGAGCAAGAACCGCCGTCGTGAGGAGAAGAAGCGCGCCCGTGGCCGCAAGGGTACTGTCTATGAGGAGGAGTACCTCGTCAACAGCGTTCGCCGACTGGTCGAGCGCGTTGAGGGTGCAAAGCCAGATGCTGAGCGTCTTGTCTTTGCGCTCGTGCGCCGTGGCATGCACGAACGTGCTCGTGCTCTCGAGGCACTGGCTGCGGAGGTAGCCGAGGCCTGCAAGGTAGCCGTTAAGGAGGTGTTCGCGGGTGCTGGAAATAAGCCGGCTGGCGAAGAAGGCAAAGGAGACGAGGATGATGAGTGGAGGCCTATGGGTGCGGATGCGGTTTTATACGAGAACCTCGAGGCTAAGTGGAAGAAGCAGGAACCGCCTGTTATCACGGCCTTGGAAAGGCTGTCGTTGCTCGGCTCGTAGGTAGGGAAGGGGTGGTTCAGGGCATAGATAAAAGTACTGGCTAGATAGGAGGTAGGGAATCATTCACATAGGGGATTTACGCCTAGGAAGGAATACGAAGTTGGTTTGATGCTCCGCGTGGCCCTGAATGCAAATATGTACATTTATGTTACAGGTCTAAGTAGCGTCATATTCTACAACCATTTTTTAATTTTTAATTTTATGTTGAGGATGGCGGAGGTTGTGTCTCTTCCACCGTCGCCGTCGTTTCTGTAGGAGGTGGTGATACGGCCGTCTCAGCCGACGCCACACCGCTGTTGCTGGCAGCTTCCAGCAGAGCCTGACCATTTCGCGTCCTCTCTAAGTTCTTAGCCATGACCTCGCCGATCTTCTCGAGCATCTCCTGGGTGAGACGGGGCTTGCCCTTCTTCTTCTTGCCCTCACGCTGGGCGCGGTGGAACTCCTGTAGCGGAGTGCGCATCGAGTCCATGAGCTTGCGGCGGTCGGCGACGGCCTGTTCCTCGGCTTCCAGGCGCGCGATGTACTCGGGGTCGTGGCGCGTGCGGAAGCGGCTGTACTTGTTGCGCAGCTCGTCGAGGACGGCCTCGGGCATGGGCGGGCGCAGGAGCGTGGGCACGAAGGTCTTGTCCTCGACATCGATACGCAGCGTGTCGCAGCTGTAGTCTTTGAGTTCATTCTCCTCTTTCTTAGGCCACGGGATCGAGATGTTCAGCCCCGGAACGATGCGGGACCACCGCCGCTTGCCGGATACGCGGTCGTGCAGGAAGCCCCCGTGTACTAGCTGGTTGATGATGACGTCGCGGGTGACGCCTGTCGCGGGGTCTTTGATGGGATGGACGAGTCGGATGCTTGAGATGGGTATGGGGAGTTCCATGTTGATAACGGGGGATTCGTCTTCGTCTCGGATTTCTGGTTGTACTCGGATATTGCTCTGTGTAATTCATATCGTGTCAGCTATTTTGAATCGCTAGTATAACGAGCGTTACAACGCCATATGGAACTAGATTACCTTATTCAACTCGTTGATGACAACCTCGGCCTTATCGTAGTCTATACTCTTTATCTTGCCGATGCGCCCCTTATCCGGGCCGTCGATTAGCACGACTCTGTCCCCCAAGGCGATGTTAAGGTGGTAAGCGCCGCCAGCCCATTGACACCGGCGATTTCGCATGGCGAGAGTGACCTTGCCATAGCCAGCGTAGCGAGCTTCGTGAATGGCGCCCTTCGCACCGGCCCACTCGCCAACGTCTCGTCTTGGGGCGAGGGGGCCCAACTCCCAGTCGTCCTTCACGGCTTGCTTCGCGGCTTTGAGTTCCTCTCGGACCATCCCCAGCTGCTGCTGCTGATCCTGAAACGTCTCCTTCTTCTGCTTCTTGAACCACTTGAGGTCTTTGGTCTTGGTCCGCTTGGCGACCACCCGCTCGGCGGTAGCCACTCGGCGCAGGATCTTCTGCATTTTAGGGGGGGCACCTTCCGTTCGGAGGGGCAGGACGGACTGAGGTTCGCGAGAGGACACTAGGTGGGTTGTTTCTTACGGCCTCATCGTGTGCGCGGGTTGAATTGAAAGCTGCTCTCTAGAGACCAAAATTTTGGAATGCATGTAATTGGTCCAATTGGATTAGAGCCTTAGGTAGCTTAGTGCCATTGAAAGACTCTTAGGTGGGGTGGATTAAGAATGCGCGGAAAATCTAGACTCCGACGAAACCAAGTTGCCCTTACCTAGGTAGATAAGGTACCTAAATTTAAGTACATTAACCCTTGTATGCCAAGACCCATAGGACCCGTGCCCGTTGTGACCATGTCATGACCTTGTCGTAAAAAGATGTTGGTCCAGGTATCTTGCATATTTAATGTCGTAGTTGAGCTTGAGCTTAAGCTTATCAAGACCAAATGCTAATTGTTCCTGTCCGACCTTCCTGTTCAAACTTTGACGCCATATTGGCAATGAATAGGCATTTGATATAGTGGTAACTGCAATTATTGTCTAAGAAGATGAACGTATTCGATGGTGCTTTTTAAGAGCAGGATTTCGTTATTCTGCAAGCGTTTATTATTCCGGACTTGGACACCGTTGAACTTATCTACCCACCTATCATATAGTTATATGAAAAGGCATAGTTATAAAATGTATGTATTGAAACTTACCCAAATGAGATCCTATGACGTGAATCAAATTGACCTGTACTCTTTCCCAGTCTCCCCGCAAGTCCCTGGTGTTCTACATAACTAGGTCAAATATAACAGGCGGAAAGCTATTATCGTATGATAAGGTTTAAAGATGCAACGGAACGCATAGGATGCAAAGGTTTCGGCCGGTAAAATCCACCCTGACGGTTTGATGCGAGATGAACTAGAGCTTCAGCAAAACGAGACAACTAGTTGATCTTAACTAACACCGCCCCGTTTAAACAAACTAGCAAAGTCTCATGTTCCTTAGTTAGTTGTAAGTAGTGTGCATTCTACTATGTAAGTACGTTTCATCTACATGCGGATCTGCTATGTAATTCGATATGTTGATTCGTATCAAACCCCATTATCGATATGATACTATCAAAACGCTGCAAGTTTTATTCGTATAGTGTCAATGCGGTACGCGTACATAATATACATGCGTAGTCGAGCCAGTTAGTTCCAAATCACAAGCGAAGCCAAGCCACAGAAAACTACTAGGCTTTGCAGCCTCGGCCTAACTAATTCTGTAAACAATAGGGGGATTCTCAGTGTCTTATACGCAATAAATACGATAGTGTAATCCAAGAAAAGAGAAAGGGGTATGAGAGATACTACATATATAGGTATGTTAGGAGGTAGGTATGTATGTTAGTTAAAAGGAGAATTCCGAGACGGGTTGGCCGAATGAAACAAAATAACAACTCCAGGGCTCTTACACTACGCGAATGCCGAACCCCCCACAACTCGTATCGACGAGCAGCAGACAAAGAAACAGATCGCGCGATAGGAGAGAGCGTGGAAACTTAGGAGCTTAGGAACTTCGGAACTTGGAATAATATGTCAATATCTAAGCCACAACTGTTCAGCTGAAGAGCCCGGATCAACGAAGGGCTATTGCGACGTTTAGTCGGTGAAGAAAGACGCAAGCTCCTTTCCCAGCTTTGTCTAGCTCGTAACGCTCGGTAGGGGAGTTTGACTCAAACGTGCCTAACCTAGCTTGGTCTCTAATTTTTTTTCTGGGAGCCGATCTGCCGGCAACATCCCCCGATCCTCCATTTTTGAAGCGTGAAGTGAACTATGCATGTATGAAATCCATACAGTAATACTCAAAGTATCGAACTTCAACTATTCAATATCAACACTTCTGAGTCAGCATATGTCCAACTCATCATAAGCGTTAGTTAGTGGTTTAACATTTGTGAGATATGACTATATGAGAAAGCTGTGCCGTCTGTTTCTCGTAGTGTGTGATATATAGGTAACTTTTGCTGCGCCCGAATGCTACATTCGCCTTTTATCCACCTCGATGACCTCAGTAGCATCTCAGGACCTTTTCGATTCAGGCAGATAGGTAGTCTTTACATTGGATTATATCTATGTTAGTAGATCAATATATTCTAGAGAATTGCTTACGTATGAGTGAGTCTCATATCATGGCATGGCATAGCATGAGCTTCAAATGCAGGACGCTGCGCACAGGCCCACTGAGAACAGTCCATAGTCCACATGCATGGAATAGGTATCTTCAATGCTGTAAGACGGTGTCGTGGCTTGGTACAAGGCCCTTAGGTTAGGTACCTTAACCAGGCTTTAATGATGTGTGTTTTGGTGGGTTGCCTCCTCGAGACCCGAGGCGCAAGGGCCAAAGGACTTTTTAGGGACGACTCATAAGGACGACTCATTTATGTACCTCCTAAGGTCATAGGGCACATGATGGATGTATGTACAAATGAGTACTTTCAGATTGGGGGTTGGGACGGAGAGTGGAAAGTAAAAGCCGGCCAGTCAGGCCAGTGCGAGAGATGTAATCCGTAGAAACGGGCATAAATGTACAACGGGTACAGTACGCGGTGCTATGACTGAGTAACTTAGGTAGGTACTTTGCATGTAGTTACGGATTTGTATTTGTTTTTGTTTTTCAAGGACTTAGCAGAGTTTTGGCAGTGTAAGCCGCTAGGACGACCACTAAAACTGGCCTACAAATCCCTTAACGATTGAATAAGCCCCACTAAACCCTGTCCCCGGTTAGGCCTACCTTTTTGTCTTGTGCCTCTCTGCCCAGTGTGCTTGTCCCCAATTGTCCCTTATTTGGTGACTTGACCCGCTACTTCCTGTTGCTTTGGCGCTGGTGCTGCTACCTGGTTACCTGGAGCAAAAGTTATGTTATGTTATGTACTGTAGTGCCTGCCTGCCTTATCCTACCTTGCTGGTGCTACCACTATCAATTGAGCAACGACCTTCCAACCTTTCCTCCTTCTCACATTCTCCATCTCTAATCTCCTCCATCTTCTTCCATCATCCAAAAACCTCCAAACCTCCAAGGGAGAACCCATAACGAACAATCGCGAGGATTCAATCCATCAAGACTTTTGACCTCTTTTTCCTCTTCTTGCATATTCTCTCAATACCCTTGAGCAAACCCCGTTCCTTTTCTCTGCCCCCCCTAAATCCGACCATCTTCTTCCCCAAACATGGCTGAGCTCCGCCGAAAGCTGGTCATCGTCGGTGACGGTGCCTGTGGTAAAACTTGTTTATTGATGTATGTCGCTTATCAAAACAAACCCGTCTCCGCCATCATGCTAATTCAACTGTAGCGTTTTCTCCAAGGGAACGTTCCCTGAGGTAAGAGAATAGCTGCCTCGTCATCACCATTGCTTTTCCTCCTTCTATTCAACATACGGCCCGCGTCATACCGAAACAAAGGGTCGTCGGTCCCGTCAACCCACCCTCCGAGCTACTGCCTCGTCGCCCATTGATGCCATCATGAGCGTCTATCGCGTCCCAATAAACAATCAATAGGCCGTTGTGCACAATGCTGACAAACTGTCCTTTTATTTTTGAATAGGTCTATGTCCCCACCGTTTTCGAGAACTACGTCGCCGATGTCGAGGTTGATGGAAAGCACGTCGAGTTAGCCTTATGGGATACGGCTGGTCAGGAAGACTACGACCGTCTCCGACCTCTGTCTTACCCTGACTCTCACGTCATCCTAATCTGCTTTGCTGTTGACTCGCCCGATTCTCTGGACAACGTTCAGGAGAAGGTTAGCATTTCCGCATCTCATACCGGTTATCTCATGCTTCCTAGATAAGCAATTTACTGACACGTGCTCTATTCGATAGTGGATTTCTGAAGTCCTTCACTTCTGCCAAGGCCTGCCTATCATCCTCGTTGGCTGCAAGAAGGATCTGCGCTACGACGCAAAGACAATTGAGGAGCTCCGCAAGACTAGCCAGAAGCCTGTCTCCCCTGAGGAGGTAAGTTATCATTATCATCGCAAACTCATTATTTAACCTCGGTGTTTGGAAACACGTGGGATCTCTATCTCCGAACTTAGCTTGACTCTTTGTTTGATTTGTAACCGCTAATATTGCTATAGGGCGAGGACATTCGCAAGAAGATTGGTGCTTACAAGTACCTTGAGTGCTCAGCCAAGACGAATGAAGGTGTCCGAGAAGTTTTCGAGCACGCTACTCGCGCGGCTCTGCTGTCTCGTAAAAGCCAGAAGAAGCACTCCAAGTGCTTAGTCCTTTAAGAAATGTACAACATCTTTATGATACCTTCGACATACCGTCATGATCCATCATCGTCCTAGGTTCGTCTCACGGACGAGATATACAGATGAATAAGGGTTTTGGACGGACTGGGAGGGTTGGACCGCCTGTGCGTCCTAGTCTCGACTGGAGTTTGATTCGTCTTCCCGTTTTAACTGCTTCGGTGGGCGTGCAACTCAGGTCAACTCTTGCGTGTCTCCCATATTACAAAGGGAGTATATTGGTGACGGGGTAGCGGGTATCGTTGTATTTGAATTCCCATGGTTCGAGAAGGGGGGGGGATGGGCAATGTACTGCCGTTAGAGAGATGTGGGTGGTGTGTTGTGCGTGTGGTATGTGTGTCAAGATTGGCGAGACAACCCCAGAGAATACGGCTATATCATAAATCTTCTCCTTTTTACTGCTCTTGGTAATTCCCGCGTCAGGCCAACCGGGAGACGGACATTTGTTGCGCAGGGGCTACTCTTTCTACCTGTCTTTTTTTCCCAATCATACTCCTTACTAATCGTCATGTCCTGCCTAGTTCCCCATATGCGTCTTGTAACTGTTGTGCTGCCCTTCGTAGATGATTGGTCCTAGGAGGCTTGTAATGTTCCATCGATGACTCTGAGGAAGCTCCAGGACTGCGTCCATGAGGTTTTATAGTACTAGCCTTGACTGTAGCCCGTAGTAAAAGAGGGACGGTATGGATTAATTCAAAATGCTCCTAGTATATGACAGATACAATGCTGATATGTTCAGATATTTGAAACCAACACTTACTTATCGGTGTACTCGGCGCATGTTTTCATCATGAGGTCAGAATGTTACCTACTAGTGCTGTTCATGATAACACAGTGGACATGTGATCGTTGCTTGCTTCTACTACATAGCATATCTGTCCAATAGGGGAGAGGGGAGAGGGGAGAGGAGTCCGTGGGCACTTGGGTATTTCATGCACACCACGCCTAGGATCTTAACGGAGGAAAAGGAAAAAGGAGGACCGTTCAACGATGGTAACAGGTAGGTAAGATTGGTAGTAAATTAGTTTGCCGTAGAGGCCGAAGTAAAATACTCGCCAACGTATGCTTCCGTCTCCCTTTCCGTATCTGTCTGTCCCGCCCTTTCAGAACAACACACTCCTCTCGTTTGATTCGGTTCGTCCGACTGACTGACTGCATTAGAAGAAACCTGTCGAGCCCGCCGGCCGTCCTTGCCCCTTGCCCCTATTATTCTGATGCCTTCGTAAATTAAGAAGAAGAAAAAAAAAAAAAGGGGGGAGGGGAGGGGTTCTGACCCCGTATCGCCCTGGAATATCACATTGTACAACGAACTCCCCCCCTTCCCCTTTGACCTTGCCCTTGCCCTGCCCCCTATCTACGCCGAATACCGGTGGAAAGAAACGAATGGTCTAGTAGGTTGGAATTTGGTGTTGGGGTTGGGGTTGGGGTTGGTTGGTTGGTTGGTTGGTGGCAATGCGGCGCCGTGGAAACTCCGTCATCCCCCCGCCCGTCCCCCTTGGGTACTCCCACGTCTTCATGGTGGAAGATGTGGTGGTGGTGTGTTTACACGGGGCAGGTCTGGGGATGTTGTTAGCTTGGGTTTTCAAGGCTTGAGCTGGGATGTGAGTAGGAGGAAGATATGGTAAGAGAGGGTTATCATATATGTGTATACAACATGCATGAGGGTTGCTGTGTGAAGGTTACGAGAAGCGAAGCGAAGCGAAGCAAAAGGGCTTCAACTTACAGCGCCGCAGGAATCGCACTTCTTGGTGTCGCCGTTGAAGCTGACACCGCACTTGGGGCAAGATGAGTTATGCATTTTGGCTGGCTGGTTGAGGAGCGGTTACGTCCTTGGTGATGTGTGGTGTGGTGTGGATCTGTTTGCTGTGTTGCTGGTTAGCTAGGAGCAGCTGGTACGTGGGATAAGGCAGAGTAAGTAAATCATGTAAAGCTAAGCTCTGTCTCGTATCTTACGATGAGAAGGGACGGAGATGCCTAGGCGGGTATATATATATATAAACATATAGCATATATACGTATATATAGATGTGTAAGACAAGCGAGTAGATAAGGTAAGGTTGGTATCACGACAGTTAAACCCTAGGCGCTTGCTGGCCTTGGGGATGGATCGAGACGAGTCGTCACACAGCACGAAAGGGGGGGGGGACGAGGGCAAGTAGGTAGTGTTATGTTATACTCACGACAGATGGGGAGATCGAGAGCTGATCTTGGTTTGTTTGGTTTAAGGTTTTCTTTTTGACTGTGGTGTGATGGAACTGGTGACGACGGGTGGACTGAGTATTTAAGGCGGTGGATAAGAGGACAAAAAAAAGGGGGGGGACTAGCTGGATTATCGAAAGGGTCTCGTCTCTGGAGCTTTTTATTTATTTATAAATTGGCAAGCGGGGTTCGGTGTGATCGGAGACAAGCAGGAAACGGGGATAGAAGCTTACAGTAGTATAAGTGGTATGTATGTATGTTTCTTGTTTCTGAATGCCATCTCTCTCTCTCTCTCTCTCTCTCGGTTTTCTCTTCTGTCCCGTCCCGTCCCGTCCTTTGCCTTACCCCTACCTGCCTAGCTACATACATACATACATACATACATACATACATACCTACGTACATACGCACGATGCTTCACATTGACTGCCCGTCTCGCTCCTCGCCGTCTGCCTATCTTACCTACACCCTATTGCACGCTAGATATTACACCCCGGATATCATATATGATATAGATATATCACCTATCTACAAGACCGTGACTAGTTAGCCAAGTCACGGGTCCCGCTCGACGTGGGAGCCAGTGGTAGCCTTCCTAATGGGGAGCGGCATCGATAGGTCAATAGGTCAGCTGCTTGCTCTCCGCGCGGATTACTAGAGTTGGGGTAGCGCGTAGGCTATAAGCCGTACGTGGAGGGAAAGGGAAAGGAAAAAATACATATTGAGAGAAAAGAGATGGATCTGCTGCTATACGGTAACGGAACTCGCCTTCGGTCTCCTACGTATCCGCCTAAGGTAATAGATGTGCCACGATGGAGATGACGGGGTGGTAGTCTAGGACTAATAGGACTTGAACGTTTGTTGGTGTGTAAGTCTCGCTGTGTAAGTCTCGCGCGTGACGTTGTTGTCGATATGCAATATATGCGCCAATGTGTATGCTATGTGTATGCTATGTGTATACTATGTGCATCCTAGGAAGCATACTGTGTATGTTAGGTACCTATGTAGGTATGTATATGTAGGTAGATATGTATATAGGTATACAGGTATATATGTATTGTAAAATATGTGGTGTATAAGAGATGTGCGTATGCGTTGGCGTGGGTAATAAAACGGCTTCGGCCCTGTCTTAAAGTGGTTCTTTGCATCGACCCATCCAGACGCCGACTTGCTATCTAATCAATCGTGCATGTGCTCATCCTAGGTCATCCATCTGTGACTGGCCTAGAAAGTAAACTGCAAAGTGCCGCGTAAAACTAGCCAAACCAGCCAAACCAGCCAAACACATCGTCCCGCGATAAGCGATACATACAACCCACACACACCCCCTTTACTACTACTACTACTACTACTCTACTCTACTCTACTCTACTCTACCCTACCCTACCCTACCCTACTGCTGTGCACCTGTAGGACGACCGAGGTGGAGAGCTGCACATAGGCGCATCCCCCTTCACGCCTTGGAGTATCCTCCAACCTCAAATCATAACAGACTTCTCCATCCCGGAGAATCAACACCCTGCAACTTCGCCATGCTGCTACGGCTGCCATCGACCGGTGGCGTTGCCCGATGATTCAAAATATCGCGCGACCGTTTAGATGCCGACTGGGGACTGGCGTCATTAAATAGCGGGCTGCTGTATGCAATATGCAGCTTGCCTCCCTTTACTCCAAGCCCTAAAGGAGCTTCGCATTACGTGTATAGATAATATACAAGGACAAGGCCAAGGCCAAGGCCAAGGTCAAAGCCAAGGACAAATTCTATAGCTCTAGACGCACTGGGATGGTTCGCCCCCGCCTGCAAAAAAACCACAAAAACAGATATAAGTCAGCTCTAGTACGGATAAAGACGGGTAGCCACGTCGGCAGCTAAACTAACCTTTGATCATCTTGCCAATAGCTTGGACCATGCTAATAACCATGACCGAACACCCAAACGCCACGATGCCCATGGCGACGTACGTCTTCCACGACCTTGAGCTCAACTTGATATAACACAGCGGCGGCAAGATATACGCCAGCGCGCAGGCGCTCGTCGCACCAACGAGCTCGAATACGACCCCGAGATCGCACGTCAGCAGACTCAGCGTCATGGCCGAGACGACCAATGCGGAGCTGAAGATCAGGTGCAGGTTCATATTGAAGGGTTCGTTAGGAAACCAATAGTTCATCATGACTTCCCGACAGACGAACGCCTCTAGTGGTAGTGTCGTGAGCATGTTCAACCCGAAACAAAGCCGCGCGATCGTCACCATCGTATTATCGGCCGGGAAGTTGTTCAGCACGTTTCCGAGCGTCTTATCTCCGAAGGTGAGGAAGCCCGCGAGGGCCATAGTCATACATGCCAGCATGGAGATGCCCGTAGAGTAGTGAGTCACCTTTGCAAAGCGGTCTATCGTTGGTGTCTTTAGGGAGCCGTAAATTAGGAGAGAATTATGTTGACAGACGAATGCTAGCTTTCGTTAGCTACCTTGTAATGCTCAGTTTAAAACATGACTGACGAAGCGCACATACCAAAAGAAATAACGCCAACAGCCTGAAATATGCCATCATTTATTGTGAGTAACGGTAAGGTAAAAGAGCCACGGTTTTCCGCGGGAGTAAGAACGCTTTGGACGACGACGGTAACTAAGATGATAACCATGCTGATCAAAGCGAATGTGCTTGCTTTAGCGAGCTATCTTCACTTTAGCCGGTCGATCAGACTGATTTTCGCTACAGTGTAACAGGCTTACCTTTGCAATATCTCTATATAACGTCAACGGGTAACTTATTCCAAGTATAAAGAAACAAATAACCGCTCTGCGGTCTGCGAGGAGCCATAACACGGGTGTGCTGCTCAACCCCGGCCATATCGTGCGTAGAACCTGTGGTATCGAATCGCCAACAATAATTCCAAAGGCAACCATGCCGCCGAACGCGAAAGCCCATTGCGCAACGCTTATGGCAACCAGCCCCGGTTTGCCAAAGCAGTGCTCGACTGTCCCCTGAAAGCTGTTCGCGCCGCTTAGTTTACTATTGATGACGATCAGGCGAATGGTCCAGTCGACAATAATGGTCAGACCGATAAGCAGTACGATGCCCGCCAGCAGACCGGCGTCCTTGAATGCGTAGGGCTGTCCGATAATGCCGGCGCCTATAATACTATTCGCCATATTCATAAACGCAGAGCGCATCCCAGATTTGGGTCTCGTCCGTTCTCGTTCGGCCCACTCTTGGACATCATCGTCGAGACTGTTGGCTAGGGCTACAGAGGGAGCTTCGATGTCGGTTAGTAGGGGGTGTCTTGGTGTTGAATCGTCATAGATAGGGCTGTCGGGTTCGGCAATATCGAAGTAATCAATGGGTGAGGCTGGACGATCATGGCCGTTCGCAGGAGGTGGAATATTGGTAGGTCTTAGATCAAACCGAACTCGATTAGGGGTTCTTGGAGTGCCCGGAGTGCGAATAGAACTAGGAGGAGCGTCGAGGTCATTGTTATTGTTATTTAGATGCACTATAATGCCATTCTCATTCTCATTCTCATTCCCGTCCTCGTCCTCGTCCTCGTCCTCGTCCTCATCTTCGTCCTCATCTTCGTCAGAAGCGGTTCCTGCTAACAGACCATGCTGCTCTTCGTTTGCGGGAGCTTCGGTTGGATTGGTGTTGCGCGTTTGCTCTCTATTAGAGCTATGAGTCGTGGCCTTGGCCATTGTGTTATCACGGCGGCATCCTTGCAAGGTAAGAAATCGTATCCGTCCTCAATAACGGGTTGATTTTGTTAGTAGCGAGTGCAATGGATTTACTGGTAACGGATCTCAAGTTGAGCCGCGCCTCGTCGAGTCGAGGCCAGTGTTAATGAAACGATTACGGATTACGGATTACGGATTAGGTACAGATTACGGATTTCTTTCTTATCATCATGTGATAAAAGGTACGTACTAATGTACCTTGTAGTTATATGCTAATGCAGGGGATTCTAATTGGTTCCAAAGCTTGTGAATGAAGACCCCATTCTAACATAGTCCCTGTTGTCTGGGTCTATTGTATGGGTCCTACCTTCCCTAAGCTTCAACTTTTATTAAGATTAAGGTCGGTCCGATATTAAGTGCATGGTCAGGGACTTGTACCTACATAGCAGCATACCTAGGTACTACCTATTACGTAGGAGGTAGTTTCTATGTTTCCTTTTCTTTGTTTCGTTTCCTGCGCAGTGACCATCTGTCAGGAGAGAATTCTTAGGAGAGCATCATTATCACATAAAACGGCCTAACAAATAGTGGCAGCTTCTAGAATTGAATATTTCACTGTCTATTATATAATTATAAATATAATACCCAACAGCGTATTTTAATTTTGTATGCCGGCGTTAGGCTGCTGACTCTTTCGCTCCTCACCCGCCCCTTGGGTATCAAATGTTCGTGTACTCTTCCTCTGCTAGAGGAACATGCTCTTAGTAGTAGTAGTTAGGTATCCAAAAACCTAGTAACCCCTTTCTATCCAAATGGTACGTGTACCGTAATGAAGGACTGTCATCTGCTTTGGCAAAGCAGCCCGTAGTATATATGCAAATGCGAGACAATCAAGATCCAAGACACCTTATGCCTACATAATCATGCCGATTAATAGGATACACATCAAGGACGTATATACGCCCACTGTGCTTAACCTCACGCCCGAAGAGTCCGTGGTAGGTGTGCTGCCCGGTGCAGACTCTGTCGACGAACTGCTCGTGCCCGAGCCTGCGGCTGGCGTATCTTCGGGAACGAGGCCAACCCCAGAACCGTCTGAAGGAGAACCCGTTGGGCTGGAACCATCTGATGTAGTCGTTGCGGTAGCCGATCCGGAAGTCGACGAACCACTTGGAGATGCCGTTGACGTTCCACTGGAGCTTGCACTGCTGCTGGTACCGCTGCTGGAAGCTGCCCTAGCGGCGAATCCTATGCTTTTAGTTAGTCTCGATCGATATACCCATAATATGCGGTTTCAAACTTACCGATTTGTTTCCGGTCCATATCGAACACGCTGTAGACATTCTTTAGGAACATATCTCCAAGAAGCCAAGCGCCAGGCACAAATTCCATTCCATACACGCTGCCGAAGCAAGTTCCAGCAGTGTTGGGAGCAGTTATGAAGTCTTTTGAAGAGGCCGTGTAAGTTTTTCCAGAGAAAGAGAATGCGACTTCACCATCGGTATCACACGGAACAGTATAAGTCTCGCCGTTGTCGATAGTCTTTGAACCAGGGATCAGCTTGTACAGAGCCGCAACATCGTCAGGGGGGCCGAAAACAAAGGTGGTGCCGGTGTCGATATAGGCAAGTCTGCCCTTCACTCCAGCTGGCTTGCCACCAAACAGCACATCGTCCATCGGGATAGCCCAACTATTTCCAGACTTGAGGCCAGTGTACGATATGTCACCCGTGTACTTGGCCTTGTTCGGCGCACCAAAAGCCACCTCCCCGTCGTTAGTGCCATCCGCCTTCCTGTTCAACGCAATTCCAAACACATTGGAATCGATCAGCTTGGCGTCCTTGAGATGGGTAAGCCACGTGCCGTCGACCATGGATAGCCCCAAGATACCCTCGAAGGGGAACTGGGAAAATTGGTCCGAGGTGACATTGGCAACGCCAAAGGGCATTGTCACCTCCAACCCCGCGATGCTGATACTGTCAGACACAACGTGCCCGCTCACTTCTCCGGAGCCATACTCGACCGAGTAGCCTTCTTCGGTGTCCTTGTACGTCTTCGAATCGTTTGGTCCAAATGTATTATGCTTGGTACATGCGCTAGTGGTGCAACCCGAGCCCATAACCCACGTTGTACTAGCACCCGTATCGACAAGCATGTACATCTTCTTCCCTTCGGAGCCAAAGGCAGCCTCGACAAAGTACGAGTAGTCCGTCCCGTCCTGGTCGATTCCCACAGCGTTGCTGACTGAGGGCTTGACGGCGGAATCTACATGGTAGTTGTTGTCTCGGTTACGAAGAGCTGGGTCCTCGGATGTGGAACGAGTGCGCACTTTGGACCCGTACTTAGCTGCTAGGTTCTGAGCAACTCTTGAGAGCTTGTCTGTGTGGCTGTCTCTGGACTATATAGAGCTACCTGTTAGTATATATCCAAGCTTTGTGGCCACGAGCTTAACATACAACTGATCGTTTCGAGCTCATCTTAAATGTTACAAACCCAAGTTGCGGGTTGGAATGGCTAGGAGCATCTCGCTTTAGATTGCCATGGGATTTCGAGTTAAATGTGACGAATCCCATGTTGTTGGAAACTTCTCGGTTCTCTAAACTGGCATGGCTGTTGGAGTTTTCGTCTGTAGGGAGACCCTGGACAAGAGCCGTACTCCATAGCAGGAGCTGTAGCGATAACCTGCTTTGATGCATGTTGAAGAGTTCCGCAACGTTCTCTCCCGACTCGAATTACCAAGTGCCTCGGTTTCCGGTCTAGGTCGGTTGCTGTAGTTGAATGATAGCAAATCACGCCGTCACACACATTCGGATCCAATACCGCGTAGCTGATTTATATAGGGAAAGCTTGCTGAGAGCGGAAGCAAAATGCTACGGAGCCAATTGGGTCCTCGAAGTGGTATACTCTGGCGATTCACAGCTCAAGAGTACCAGACTCTCTGGTCTAGATATTATAGTATTAGATATTAAGAGAGTGTCGTTGATAAACCAGAGAGCTAAGAAAAAAAGAAATTGGCCGGGAGGGAAAAGCCAGAAAGAGGAGGTTGTCCGTGGAGAGTAGATACAAGGCACGTAGGGTTTCGTAGGAGTATTCGATATGTCGATATGGATTCCAAACCAAGTGCGCCGCCGGGAGAAACACGTTTGATAAATAAGACAGGTAGAGAATTCCAACCAGGCCGCCCCGGTCTATTTCAATGAAAAGAGAGTAAACCAAAACGATCGGGTATGTGGCAGTGAAACAAAGACAACGACACACGCCAACAATAGAAAAAAGCAGATATCAGATGGCTGTGGAGAAGGTAAGAAGTGTGAATACCTAGTAGAGGTCGGCAAAGACGGAGGAGGAAGGAAAGTTAACGATTCAAACGATCCCCCCCCTCAACCCCTGCAGTCATCAAGCCTAGTATCTTGGCCTTCCTGTTGGTTGGCTCTCTAGATGAGGATAGCATTAGACTGCGGGATAGACTAGGTACGAGGTCTGGTACCGTGTACGTTGATTGTTCGGCCGTCAGGTAGCCGAAGCTGTCCATTTCTTCCATTTCTCTCCGTGTCCATCTCAAAATGATCAATCGGATTAGCACTAGGGGCACGAACGCTCAAGGGAGAACCCCTGCTGACCAGGGGCTAAGCAGAGATAGCGCTATTTGCGGGCGCACGGCTTTTAATCTACTTAAAGATGACCTTGGAATGCCATGCGGCTATGGCGTTGTCCAAGTACCTGTAAAGTAGTTTCTTATTATAGTGATCTGCTTGGGAAATTGGGTCTCCCTCTAAACTGGCTGATGATTGGTCTGTCTCTGATAGAGTCTTTTGTTTGCGGCGCAAAGCGGTCGTGAAGCTACCGTTCTTCGCAGCCTCGAGGCCTCTTTTCGATGCTTTGAGCTGTATCCCTTCCGGCTCTGCCACAACAGAATTAGAAGGCTACCTCGTAAACGAGCATTCGGGTGCTTGAGTCGTGACTCGTTGGTAGTGTAATTGGCGCCACTTGGTTGCTTGGCTTTGGAAGAATGACTGATACTAGAAGCCTACAGTATGTAATATGTACAATACGACCTCGGCGATACATACAAACCCCATACAACGCCTAAGGATAGAGCTAGGTAGATTGCTTGCAGGGATCCATCTCAGTGGCCCCATGTGGAGTTCGGACTGAACGGGTATTGATGAGCAGCTAAGAAGACGCTTGAGTCTGGAGATCCTTGACATAAGAAATCATATCCACGGATCGTGTCTTTGCCAACCTAGTACTATTATTCAAATCTCACATTGGCCGTCAATTGCGGCCCACAAGAGTCAGGGTACTCAAGAGTCAAGCGACCTAGCCTGGGGGGGAGAACTCTTTGATAAGTTAAGTCAAGATTACGCACGTCGGAATCAGCGAGTTCCACGAGTCAGATAATAGCTTGACTTGACTTGGGCCTGACCTGACTTAGCCTGGGTAGATCCTTTTTTAGTCGAGCGCAAATTTTTTATTTGGTATTTTATATGAATATTTTTAGGGCAATATTATTGGCTGTTGGTAAGGGTTTTGGGTGAAATATATTAGGTGGCTGATATAGCTAAGTGTGGCTTTATAAGGGCATAGGTCAAGTCGATATCTGACCTGACTCGTATCGGGCCAGGTATAGGTATACGATTATCTGGCCTGACCGACTCGTGGAACTAGCTGGTCGGAATAGAAAATAGGTCTGAAATGTTTGGCGTCAAGGTGAGACTAGTTTCGGTCGACACGAGGCAACCGAGTCAAAGACCAACCACGTAAATGCGGTAGAGGCCGGCGCTTGGCGTTACTAGCACCAAAGCCGTCATTCCAATTCTTATCAGCCGCTTAAAATTTCCCGTAAGCTCAAGAGGCTTTCAGCCACTTTGTAGTATGGCGGTTGGAAGCCCGGATCTCCGTCAAACCTTACAAGAGGATCGGATCTCGATCACGGCCAAGAAGTATCAGATTTCTGAGGTTGGCTGTTTAATACCCAAAATGTAAGGTGACGGGATAATTATAGGACGAAGCGTCTTGTGCCGTCCACGTTGTAGCAGAACTAAGCCCCTGCGTCAGCCCACCACCAAACTTTGGACCTATCAGCATCGTCGTTGGACTGCCGAGCCACGTCTTAGTTATTCGGTATGTACAAAGGCCTTCCTCAGCCGCCATCCGGATAAGCTACCTATGTATGTGCAACTGATGAGCCTCAACTTGAAGCAGACGTCCATCCTCTTTCGTCCATTACGAGAAGGAGGTGTGGAAGCAAGGGCGAGAAGGAAGCAAAGGGCATATAATATCTAGACTGGTCGTTTCAGTCGCTTGGTTATCTATTCTTAGGTGTTCGGTCGCCCAAGTAATGAGTTGCTGACAGCGTCAATACTGAGGCCTCTATGTTTCTTCCCCCAACGGTTGGCAGCTTTGCTGGACCAATTCGGACTCATTCCGCCATTTTGGACCCCGTTAGAGGGCGATACTTTTCGCACCAACGTTGTGCGCTATCCAGTGTTCTCCATTGACTACTGCTCTCCGGCGTTATGGAAGCGAGCCTCTTATTCACGGCCAAAAACGACTCGAATTGCTGATCACCAATGAATTCCACCGTCGCTATGGTGCGCAGAAATGTCCAGACAGACTCGCTCATCCAGCGCAACGAGCTAGTGATATCAAGGACTTCTGTAAAAACGGAAGAGTAGACTATACCGCGGTTTTCTTTGTCTTCAATCCTGCCAATAGTATAGACGAGAAAACTCCAGCTGGAAATATCGGTATGATTCTTCAAGCAGAACTCTTTAACATCAGTAACTATAGACTCAGCCAGTCCCGGATCACGATCCACTAAGAGCCGAGCGTGATGCCAGGCAGGATAGTTGCGAGGATGTCGGATTCCCGCTATCATGACAATATTTTTGATATCGTGCTGCAGGTCCACGACTACGTCGTGAATTGTATATAGGTGGAGTAACCAGCGACGATGTGACCAGAGAGTAGGTGATTTAGCATGCCGATACAGCCTTGACGTGAGAAGGCTATCCACAAACTGCTTCTCTCGTCTCAATGCCAACTCATCCGTCTCGCTAGTTTCTAGTGACGATATGAGCAGTCGTTTCCGGGTATTAGCGGCTGTCAGATGTTCGGGGTCCATAAGCAGCAGTACAGCTGTTGCAGCCATCACTTCGCTGCGGTTTACTGTACTGTCCTCATGATAAGCCTGCAGCAATTGGCGTGCAACGAAAAATGCTTGAACTAGCCTGAGCTTAGGAATTGCGACAGCCGTGCCATCTCTAAGGTAGTTGACCCCTGGTTGTAGAGGATGGCTCTTCCCAAGGAATTCGATCTCTAGCAATTCATTTTCTGGTAGCTTCGTGAGGATCGTCGAGATGTCCTTATACACCTCATGTGGATCATCAGCTTCTAAGTGAGCTAGAAGATCTTTATCTAGCGAGCGGGACATTGTGAACGTGAGCCACTGTTAGTCAGCCATAGAATCGCTTCGTAAGGTAAGAGGTATGCCATATAACCATTTATGCAGCCCTAAATACCAAATACCATAGTACATAAGTATATCATACCTAGTAGATTGTCCATAGTTCTAGAAGCTGGATACCAGGTAATACATACATACATACATGCCTGGGCACGTAAATATATGTAGATGGGACAGCGAATATAAAAGTGGGAGGAGATGGACCTTGTGATCTTAGTAGTGGGGTAATATGCTTTAAGCAGATACATAGTACTTATAAATGGATATTTTATCTTAGTAACGCATCCATCTAAGCATCATAGGTTTCAAGGCCACATATCGGATAGGCCACGAATTTAATGGAAGCTTTCTACTTCGTACTTTAGGTATTCTAACTTTAGGTAATGTTCTCGTGCCAAACTTGTCCGCTGTGACGTACCTATCTTTCTAACCCAAGAGAAGCAGTGCTCGAGACGAAATGATATCTGTACTGCTACTGGTATTCCTAGTCGAGCTCGGTGTTCACCTTGTGAATACTGTCGGCGCCGCGACAATAAATAATCTAGTAGGATAATTCTCCGAACATGCCAGGGTAGCATCATATCAATGGCTGACACGCGATATAGTTATGGAACCTATATCTAGCTTTCCCGACCGAGATCTCAAAGCAGGCGGCGGAAAAGAAGACGCTGCAAAAGGAATATCTTACGATCCGTCGCGACCTGAATGCTACGAGCAGTCAGGACCAGTTTGCGAAATGGGCGAAGCTCCGACGGCAACACGATAAGCTGATGGAACAGCTGGAGAAGATGAGTTCGTTTCCCCCCCCCAAGCACACGAGAGATGGATATGGATAATAGGAGATGAAGTTGACCGATTTATGTTTTAAGAAGCCTCGCACGAAAGCGCCAAATCAAAATTCGACAGTACCGTCAACATTCTACGTTGGTTAGCGACATCGGGGTTGAAGTTCCTCCTCCCTTTCTGGTACGCAAAGCAGCCCATGTTCTGGCTCCCGCACGGCTGGTTCCCATACTACGCCGAGTGGATTTTGTCCTTCCCACGAGCCCCCCTGGGTAGCGTTAGTATCGCATCGTGGCAGGTAGCCTGTGCCGGGATAGTCTCGTTGGTGAGCGATACCGTTACAGCGATTCTAGGATTGGCACTAGGTGCAAACATCGCAGAGCAACAACCAGTCAAGGTGACCGCAGAGAAGGGTCCCGTACCAAAGTCACAAGGAGCAAAGGCTAAGAAGGATTCATGATTATCCGGGATACATAAAGGTTATGTTATGTTACGTTACGTTACGTTGCGTATGGGCTAGGTATTGCTTAATCGACTAATAGATATGGGATATGTCTCTCATCTAAAATTTGACGCAGAGTTTTTCATCGCAGAATGCTAGGAACTCTGTAACACGATTGAGATGACTCTTGGCAGAGTACTTTGGGTCGCTCTAGGCAGCATATTGACTCTGACGACCATGGAGGAAAAGATCGTTAAAGCTTCGAAAGTGCCATTAATAATACATCATGGTTCTCTTACCTTGAATGAGCATATATAAAGATGCAAGTTTGAAGACATAGTTGTCCTGATTACTCGCATCTTCTAAACCAATATGATAAACGATATGCAGCATATAATACCGCATCATCCACCGTCATAGGTCTAATCCTCAAATCCAGTTTAGATGCGCTCTTGTGACTCGCACGTTCTGTATCATATCATGGAGAGTTGAGGAAAGGAAAAATATAAATTTTCTGAGTGCACCGCGAAATTTGAAGAGAAATAAAGAAGTGGATATCGACGCCACGGACCTATCAGAAGCTCGCACCCGCTAGTTCCTTATGTACATAGGTACATCGGGATGTATTGATGTCCACTCTGTCCTGATTGAATGCGTCATGTACAAGTACAAACACCTGTGACAATCTTCAATAGACCTAGACTCACACACTAATGTACCTAACACACTGACATCAAAGGTTGACTTGAGGTCTGGTTCATGTACATACCTACCTATGTATGTATCATCTGGCTAAGCTGGCCTTTGAACGAACGAAATAACTTGCTTTATTTTTATACAGAACTTACCTAGGTAGCTACCACATATACTGGCGGAATGGTTAGGATATATCTACCTGTTAGCTAGGTAACAAAAGACACGATGGCGATTCCCTGGGGAACGTGAGTTTACCTAACCTAACCTACACCACCAGCCGAAAGAAAATTTACCTTATATATAGGTCTCTACCTCGCTCAAGATATGGAAGCTAATATTATACGCCCACCTCCAGGATAAAGTCCCTCCTCATATTCTTCGGACCTATGCTTCTACCCAAAGCCATAAGCTACTACCGCTCCGTCCGCAATGCGCCCCGCGCCGCCGGCGTCTCGATACAGCCGGTGCCGCCTCAAGCTCTACGCGCCATCTCCGCGCTCGTCATGGGCGGTCTCGTCCTGCTCTTCGGCGCCCTCCCCCTCTTCTCTCCCGAGAACGTCTTCGTGCGCACGCAGTCCCGCCTACAGATCCCAACCGACGTACTCTTCAACCGCCTCGCATCTCTACGCCCCCTCTCCGCCGCCGACGACGCTTTGCGCGCGCGCTTCGTAAACCTAGAGTCTAGGTTGCTATACCTGCAATTCGGCCCCGAGGTCCTAGCCACCTGTCCCTTCTGCACCTCCGACGACCCCCGCTCCTACTTCTACTACGCCCTTCCCGCGCTCCTCGCACCGCACCTCATCAACCTCATTCTCGCCTCCGTCGCAACCTCCGAGCTCATGTCTGGGCCCTACGGCCCCAAGTGGCGCGCCACTGCCGCCGTAGCCAGCGGTCTCGGCGCCGCTCTCGACATATACCTCGCCAGCTCGTACAACTACCAAGCGAACGCGCGAGCCACACGCTTGACCGACCTCGATCCTTTCTTCTGGACCTCGCGCACAGCACGACACCTCGGGCTCGCCTCTCTCGACTTCCTCCTGGCTTACTTGCTGTACCTCTCCAGCACCAACCGAGCCTTCGTCGCCCCGCCGAGCGCCGTCGTGCGCGTGGAGGCCGTGACGCGGCAACTGCAGGGGACGAAGGGACGGTTGAATGCTGTGGGAATAGTTAAGAACACGGCGAACCGGGACGAGGAGCTACGGGCACGCAGTCAGGCGTACTGGCGGCACGAGGGTGTGGTGATGCGGGAGGTCATGGAGGAGCGCGAGGTAGTCGAAGGTGTGAATGATGCGCTACAGAATCGTATTGATATTGGCGATATTACGAGAGACGCTGATGCCTACGCATTGAACGTGCTGCCGAGGATGGAGGAAGCGGTTACGCCGGAGACGATTGTGGGATAACTAGGTGATAGGATAGCGTGTATAGATAGAGCCTCATATATGGATAATACGGAATAGAGTTCGGTTTAGACATAAACCCGAGTCTAGAGTGATACTAAGGATGTGACGGTATGCCTATCTAAATTCAACATAGGCTGTCTGAGATTGACATGTCTATTCAGACTGACTGGGTGGTAATTTCAGCATTATAGGTGGGTACCTAGGTAAGCAGTTGATACATATTAAGCAGCCGCCACTTGTTCGGAGAAAGAGTTGGGTATACGAAGGTGTAACTGATGGCTAAGATCCAAATGATCCATTTGAATAACCTATCCTTCCTCCTAGGAACTAACTGAAGCTGTCCCTTTGAACCGTATCCGACAAACGCCATCAGATGCTGCATGGTATGCTATGTGCCTTTATCAAAGCTAGCCGCAGTCGAAACAGTAAAATGCATTGTAGCGCAGATACACGGGTAGTATTTGCTACCTACCTAAATTAAGTACCTCGAGTATCCGTCCTCGTCGTGCCAGCTGTACTCGACATGCTGCCCTTCCTTGATTCTCCTGTTTGCGATGCCTCTTCCACGCTCCGTTCTAAGAATCCGGCCCACAGGTCGGCAAGGGACTCTTTGCTGGCCGAAGTTGGTGTCGTATCTGAAAAGAAGTCCGCGCTCAGAGACGGCGTACTAGGTGTTCTGTGGAACGGAGAGCTAGGGAGGCGGAGACTATTAGTAGAAGTTCCCGGCCGCGCCAGCCCAGCCTGTTCCCTTTGTTCGTCTGTCCAATTTAGGAGTCCTGCGATGATCTGGAGGATCTGGAACTTCTTGGGATCAGAACGGTCAAGGGCAAGGAACTGAAGGAAGTGGTTCGTAACAATTTGTCTACGTCAAGTTAGTAACCATGATATATGATATAGGGGTTATGACAATAAGATCCAACGAACCTATCGATGCTGTCCTCAGGCTTGGTCTTCTTGAGGTATCGAAGAGCTTTCGTTAGGTGATCGTTTAGGACGATAGCTTCATGTCTTAGCTTGCCAATGAGGAGGTTCTTCTCTTTAACCTCTTTCTCGAAGGGTGCAGTTCGTTCCAACTCCTTTTGTAACGATTCTTTAACCTTTTCTGCTTCAGTTGCTCTTGTGTCCGCCTCTTGAACGAGCTTCTTGAGCGCCTGAAGTTGCTCCTCGGATGTCTCAACCATCTCACGTAATTCTTTCTTGCGGGCCTCCTGGATTTCTTGAAGTGCCCTCTGGAGACTATCAACAGCTTGAGACTGGCTATCTCGCTCTGTTATAATTTGCTCGTAGCTTTCTCTTAGTGTTAATAGTTGCTCTTCTAGTGCAGCTGCTTTCTCGGAGAGGCTCTCTCTGATTGATCGTTCCTCCATGGCTAATACTTCCCAGTCGCCCATCGCATCCTTAGCCGCCTCTGCTTCTTCTCTTAAGTGTTGTATCTGCCGCGTCAGGTCTTCCTTTTCCTTTAATGAATTGTGTTGAGAAAGGTTATTCCTGCTCCGGAGGCTAGATAGTTCTCTTGTCGCATCTTGCAGTTCGGTCTTGAGCTTTTCGATCTCATCTTGGTAACTTTGTGCACCCTTTTGAAGCTCCTCGTTTTGTCCTTCTAACTCTTCAATACGTTGATTTGCTTCTTCTAATTCTTCCTTTCCTCTTGCTAATCGGGTACTAACGTTCTCCTTGATCTTCTCGACCCTGCCTACGAGGGTTTGGTATTGCTCCTCAACCTGCTCCTTCGCGGCTTCGGATTCTTCCAAGTCTGATTTGAGCTGAGCTGTTTCTTGGACGTGCGTCTCTTGTATGGTTTCGAGCTGTTTTCGCAGTTGCTCTACCTCTGCTCTTAAAGCTTCACGCTCTTGTGTTATAGCGTCTAGCCGAGCGCTTGTGTCTGTGGATTCGGTTGTTTCGTTCGTGACTGATTCGTGGGAAGGGTGTCCATTGGCCGTAGGCGACGTGGCATAGCCATTTGCGGATTCTTTTGGTATATTCTACCAACTTCATTAGCACTCAACTATAGAACCTGGATTCGAAGTTGGTCGGGCTCACTTCTACCGCTGGTGTGTCTGGCTCGTCAGATTCGTTGCCGTCATCCTCGGGATGCACTCCATCCTGGTTTATATCTGTGGCTTTAATTCCATCCTCGAGAGGTTTTGGCTTTGCGGCGTTCTTCTTCTTTTTGTTATTCTTTTTCTTAGCACCTATATAATACTATGTTAGTTATCGTAATCACACTGCAAGACGGCGACAAGAATGTTTAGCGACTAACCAGTATTTAACTGCGGCGAAGGATCTGTGGGAGTCATGATGAAATCATTTGTGAAGATTCAAGGTCTAAAACGGTAATATCAATTGTAGGTTGCCCTCGAATAGTAATTGAAGAGACGTTTACTATGTAAAAACGTTTAAACGTTGCGTCGTTCTGCTGCAAAATCACAAGTCTACAATCCACAATCCACACGTAAGCCGTTGCTGTTTATTGAGTCCCCTGGTACCTGTACATACATACACCCGGTACCTTACAGTGCAGTGGTTTATTTTAGGTAACGAATCAAATTACAGTTGATTAATTACCTAACATAGGGTGCTAGGCTGGCTAGCGTCCCACAATACAGAGCTGGTTCTAACTATCCAACCACTGTAACGGCAGGGACTTATCAACTGAGCCTCCTACATAACATGTAAAACATTTGTATGTACCTAGGTAAATAAAAGAGGCATTACATAGACGTCTACTTGACGATCGGATTTATATATATTGATACAAGGCACAGGTTGCCAGCAATGGTATAGTACTACCAATATGTATCTAGGAAAATTAGATATGAACTGATATTTGCCATGACTTGTCTTTGATCCCAGCTATCCAAAACTCACCACTTACAAGAGTCTAGACCATCTCGATGTGACGTCGAAGCGGCTAAGAGTTGTAGATGAATCATGAAGAATAGCCTGTCACACCTCGTATGAGCTTGTCCTCGAATACGAGATTAGCTTAGCAAACGGTCTCAATATTCCTCTTAGTATTATCTATTAACTCTAGTAAGAATAATTTCTATAGAATGTCGGTCTATGTAAGATCCATCCTCATTTCATGAAATCGTGACCTAAAAGTTCCGCTCTAAGAGCCCCCCACCAGTGGCTCATGGCTTTGATTAAGATGTGGCTTGTCGTGTCACGGACCAATCAGTCCTTACGAGTCACTTGATTGGTCAATTATTCATAATACAAAGATTTCCAAATTCCGAAGTTACCAATTTTTCTTTCTTCTACACATATTTTACCATCTTCACTAGAACTTCTTGAAATCGAAGCTGCTTTGCTCAACTATTGAGCTCTAATGGCTGGTTCACCCTTCTGGTCGAAGTAGAGCGAAAATTGCCCTTTATAATCCTGCTGTTTACCTGACTTAATCCACGGGTACAGCGGGTTCGCTATGTGCAGATATATCATCTCTCATGAAAAGGTGTATGTGGAGCGTGAAAACGGGAGATGATCAAAATAGAAGCATGTTTCCATCCATAATATGCACGAAATGTGCAGGTTTTTTTTAATAATAAAATACGCAGGCCTTTCCCGAAAGCAAGGTCTCATAAATTTATAGTAAACTAAGTAGGTATAAAAAACGCCTCGAAATCATTATGCAGCTACCTTCTTCGTCTTTGAAGACTTCTTCTTCCCCTTCTTGCTTGCCTTGGCTGGTTCCTTCACAGCAAGCTCATCCTCGGGGGAATTATGGCTATCCTCTTTTGCTTCTTCCTCGGCCGGTTCTGCCTCTGCTGCATCAGTCCCAGGTACTGCCTCAATGGCTTTCGGTACCTCGCTATCAACACCTTCAAGCGCAGGAGGATCACTGGCTGCTTCGTCAACCGACTTAATCTTGGGGCCCTCAAAATCATAGCCCATGCCCTGTAGTTTCTTTGCGCGTTTGTTGCGCTTCTGTTCTTCCTTCGTGATCTTCTGCGTCCATGTTGATTCGGTTAAAGGCTTCTTCAGATGATTACCAACCATCTTGTTTAATGGTACTTTCTTGAAGCGTCTGTTTGAACCTTTCCAGAGGTCGTCATGAATCTGTGACTTAGGAACAACCTTAACTTTCAGGATCCGGCCAAATAACAGATAATTATCCATAGTTTTTGAAACAATTCCTGCTACCGCCGCGGAGGCGAATTCGATGAATGCGAAATGTTTGCTAGCGCCTGTCTTCTTGTTCCTAGACATCCGCAACTTCTCAATTTTACCGAATTGGGAAAAGTAAGACCGCATCTCATGTTCGTAGAAACCATCTATCATCGCTATTAGCACCGTTACGGTCGAATTGATGAACTAACTTACGCGGGAGGCGGCCAACATATACAACGCCACGTTCTCCATCCGCAGAGCTGGAGGATTTGAGCAGTTCCTTGGATGCTTGCGGGATTTCGCCTACATCTTGTCCTTCTTGAAATTGAGCACTGGTATCGACCATAGCATCTTCTTCGTCGCTATCAACGATATTTGCAAGAGCCTGAGCGTTATCGCGCTCATCATCTGAGGATTGCAGGGTTTCGTCTTCGTTTGCGACCTCACTCTCATCCTTCTTGTTCTCTTTCGCGGATTTGGAGAGCTTCGCCTTTACTGAACGGTCTGTTTTGGCCTTCTTCAATTGGCTATCTTCTTTTATCGACTTGGACTTTTTTGCCGCAATCGGGCTCGCATCATCGGCCGCTATAGAATTATTATAAGCTGACAGAAGCTAAGATTATGTGTTTTTCGTACTAACCTTTTCGTTTGGTAGCTAGAGTATCGGCCTTGCCTTTAGAGGCGGGTTTTGCAGCAGGCTTCGCGGCCGATATGCCGGCTTCTAATAAATATTATTAGCCCAATGATACCTAAAGCCGATAATTATAATATCCTACCCTTAGATTTCCTCTTCCTGAGTTCTGGTGCCATTTTGTTTGTATCGTCGACAATGTAGACCTAAGTGCAATGCGCTCTTCTACTGTGCTGCATAAAGTTCGAACTTTTTTTTTCCTTAGGTTGCGCCGTAATTCTGCCGTTGGAGCTTTGGCGGTGAAATAGATAACCCCCACTTTCCCCAGATAGAGGAAGTACGTACTTAGCTACATTGGTACTAACATTCGTCGAGGCTGCAACCGCTTTAGAATTAATTTAGGTATTCCGTACTACCTGAGAAAGGTGAATATTACAACTAACTTCTCAGCAAATGTGTTTGTACAGCTGTTCTTCAAGTGCTTAGAAACTGGGTTAATAGATCTCTTCTAAAGGCATATGAAACTTTCTATATGAAATCATATTTAGGCCTTGGTTGCAACCCAAATCTATGTTAACACCCCCTAACAAGTAACCACGTACAAGAAAAGCACCTCTAAAACCCATTTTCGATGCACGCCATACGACATACATCTCACTCCTAAGTCTTTGCGATATATTCCAATTCGCTCCTGATTAACTAGAAACATTCCAATCAATCCAAAGGTCTCTCAGCTCCCAAAATGGCTCCATCCAAAAAACCGTTGTCCCATAAAGAGATTTGGGATGATTCGGCCCTCATAGACTCGTGGAACGACGCGCTAAAAGAATATGAGGTATGTATCCAGGTTCTCATATTCTTGAGCTGACAAGAGCCGATGTCTAATTAACATTGTTTAGAAATATCATAGTATCCATAGGAATGGAGGCAACGTGGAAGACCTTCTAAAGTCCGACGAGTAAGTTCGCACCTATCACTCGAGTCCCTAGATTTATCGTGCAGTTACAGCATTTTATCCACATATATGTATGCTTACATGAAGATCATTCAAGAACAACTCCAGATGCCAAGAACGAGACTGAAAAGGCTCATCCCCTCGAAGCTGATTCCGAAATGGGAGTTGAAGCTACTGTAAGTCATAAACCCAACCCTATTGAATGGCTACCCTTGAGAGAATCCCAGGCGATCAATAAAGCTTGGCCTAGATCTCCCAAGATTCTAACGAAACACAGGATGGAAGACAAGAGAGCGGAACGTCGACTTCCCAGCACAGCCACCCGCTTGGTGGAGGTCCCGGTCCTGGAGGGCTACTAGGTTCAGGTGAGCTTCATATTAACCCTTGTCCCCGTCGAAATTCTAGAAAGAGGGTATCTCTGGATACGAAGGAGTCGGTCATGCTAATGATTATATTGCAGTGCGTGACGAAGGCCTCAAAAGACTATTGATGTCGTGGTATTATGCAGGCTACTACACAGGCCTTTACGAAGGCCAGCAGAACCAGACTCAGCAACAAGCATCTGAATAGAGAATAGAGGTGAACGGGAAACTTTAGAGATCTCATAACTCTAATCCTGAATCTAGTTAAAATCGTTGATGGGATTCTTGGTGAGATCGACTTGACAGGGCAGGGATCTGCAACGTTAGATGTTACAGGCTCTTGTGACGATAACGTCACATACATAGCTTAAATTCTGCGAGTGTGCGACGAATTATGCACCAGTTCCCATCCATAAGGAATAGTACAACGTAATACTACAAATTACGGAATGTTAATTGGAGGAGCAAGACGAAGAGACAAATTTGAGGCTACCATTACGCTCTTGATGAAGATCATGGCCTGATTTCTCCTTGCTTTGGGGTTGCGATTATCAGCCTAGCCATGGAATGCTCGTTTTCAGCTTTATTGAGAGGGAATAACTCCTATTGATACCACTTCCTTTTAGAGGCATCGTGAAATACGTGCTAATAAAAACATTGTCTTTTCTAATACTATTCATGGAGTCTAATTGATATAATAATCCGTATTAGCGACATATTTCCATACTAATCTAACATTTTGAATATTTCAGTAAAATACCCGTTTGATGGCAACTTCATAGTAAATTACAACCCTTAGTTAGGTGATTCCGAAACCCGGGCGACCCGTTACTAAGAAGCCGCCGCTAGCGTTGCCCTATTGGGAATTTTTCTAATACGTACGACGCTATATATCCACGAGTTGGGAGCGTTTAAGATGAATTTGAGGATGAGACTAGTCAAGAAACGGTGCATAGTGCGGAGGACTAAGGAGCAGGGATATACCAATGACAAGCATTGGCGGATCCAGTTTAGACTAGGCCAGACTCAAAGTCTTTTCTCACTTGAGTAAAGGTTGAGAACCAGGATATGGGTTACGATAAGGTTAACCCTTAAGCAGGAACAATCTCATCCGTCAGGGAGTTCGGATGGTAGGGTAAGGATCTCGGCACGGGTCCTTTCGCCATATGTAGAAACGTGTAGATTTCTTGGTAAGCATGCTTTTATTCATAGGAAAATTGAAACTAGCTTACTATGTAGGCATATATTAAAGGTCTACCAGAGAAGAAAGATAAAAAATCCGGCTCCGGCATAAAAGCAATAAAACGTGGTCCCCTTGAGTGTTCGGTATAAGTGCCAAGAACAGATCGCAATACGGACCCTGAGGAAGATTCAACGGAAGCGCTTCTCTGGTTTAGCTGTACTGGTCCGTAGGCTTTGGGTCTAGACTAATAGCTGTCATATTATATTATATAGGTACACTAAGCGGTAAACAATCGAAATAGCAGCTTTGCTGCAGTAATACAGATTCAAATTCCCTCTAGGCATATCCAATACATAGAATTGTCTCTATTGTAAGACTCATCGTAACTTTTAATCCTACATAGGAACTATTGTTCAAAACGTTTACTACGATAGCATTCAGAAGGAATAACAATTTCGGATTGAAAAAAAGTCAACTTCGGATTGGCTATCCCCAGCCTTGGCGTCCTAATAGGGGGTTGAGCTATGACCGCATTCCCCTGGTCTGTAGTCTTATAAGCGAGGGGTCCAAACGCCATCCGAGACAACTCTGTCACATCCACCTCCTACTCCAAGCCCTTGTACGTCTTGGAGCCGCGAAACCCGTCTTCTTCATGGGCCGCCCTAGTCCAGTATGGACTGTGCTCCGTCGTGGTGAACAATTAAGTGGCATACTTCCGGTTCCCGTGCGTCTCCAGTCTTGATCGGGCGCCCTTGGCCCCGGTAGGCATCCCCAGCTGCGTGCTGCACGGAAGTTTTTTCCTGTCCCTGTTTCGAGGGCAACTCCTGGTCAAGGAGGTATTATCTTAGGGTCCAATTCAAGCCTGACAGCGGGCTAGTAGATCGTCATGCTTGATTTAAGTAACGAGGTCCCCCTCTAGGGCCAGACCTTGGTTGTTTCTTTTCACTCCTCTTCAGACGACTTGTCCTGTGTATACGTTCTTTTCTTTCCATCGTCTCGGTGTGATTCTACGTCCTTGTTCATTCTCTTAATTACGAGCAGGCCCTCGCCTTTTGAAGCATTCTATCGCCAGGTTCATTACGGTCATTCAGGAATACCAATACTCAATATATAACGACCTCCCGTAAAAAGGAACATTAACGTTTAATTCCCCAATCTTCAAAAACCGTCAACATGAAGTACGCTACAGCTCTTTCGATTGCCGTTGCGCCTCTGGCCATCGCTAAAGCCGTTAACAACGTCTACCCCCAAAAGAGGACCAGCCACAAGCAGCAACTAGAAGAACTCGCTGGTCTTGGAGGCATTGGTGAGACAATCAACCTAGTACACGGCGTTTCGTTAGGACAGGCGACTCAGATTATCGTGATCTGGGCGAACCCTGGAAACGACGCTAAGACGACGACGCTGCACGAACAAGTCACTGTAACTCAGACAGTCACTGCTGGCGCGGTAGCAACAGCGATTGGAACTGATACCCTTGCTGCCGGAGCTACTACCACAGCAGCTGCTGGTGCGATAGCAACCCACACAGTCCAAGTCGGTGGCTCTGCCGGCTTAGTCTTCGTTCCCGACCAAGTAAAGGCCAACGTCGGTGACATGGTTATCTTCGAGTTCATGAGCATGAACCACACCGCTACCCAGTCCACTTTCGCCGAGCCCTGCA
Source organism: Daldinia loculata (assembly GCF_022478755.1). Classification (NCBI taxonomy): domain Eukaryota; kingdom Fungi; phylum Ascomycota; class Sordariomycetes; order Xylariales; family Hypoxylaceae; genus Daldinia; species Daldinia loculata. Next base: position 128,465 of record NW_026054884.1, on the reverse strand, counting down.
AGGCCATGGAGGGCGGTATGGACTCTGGCTTCCAAGCCAACCCCAACAACACCGTCAGCCCCCCTCCCAAGGTTGCCATGCAAGTCATGACGACCGACCCTCTATGTAAGTTTAAACCCCTTACAGCTCCTATCTAGAATCCTCAACTAACCATTACCTTAGGGTTCTATTGCAAGCAGAAGGGCCACTGTGGCAAGGGTATGACTTTCTCGATCAACCCTACCGCCGAGAAGTCCCAAGCCATATTCCAGGCCGCGGCTATCCAGCAGAACGGTACAGGAGCCGGCAGCGCCATCACTGGAAACGCTACCGAGACTGCTGTTGCCGCCCCCGCCGCCAGCTCTACAGAGGCTGCTGCCGCCCCATCAGGCATCATTCAGGGCACTGGCGCCATCGAGAACGGTGCCTGCGTCTGCGCCGTCCAATGCAGCACTGGCAGCTTCCCCGTGAACGCTGCCCAAGGTATCGGTGCCTTCGGTGGTTTCGCAGGAGGTATACCCGCGAGCATGATGGAGACTGTTTAAGTAGTGGGGATGGCGTCTGGGAATTACGACTGATGCCGCGGCTGTTGCTAGCGCGGATCTGAGATGTTCTGTATATCTTGGGGGTTTTATCTGAATGACTAGACTTCTTTTTTTTATTGCCTGGCATAGGGATTCTTTGTTTTAAACATATGACTGGATCGTATATTATAGGTGCACTTAATAGGTCATCAGATCAAGTAAAAATACCAATACTTAATCCAATACAATAATGTGACCGCCTGTTCAATGTGGAAGATTATTCTTAAGTGAACCAAGTATATAGCAGACAGATGTCCGGAAACAGTCACATCAAGGGAACACTACGGATTAATGATAATCGCATTCATCAAGGAACGAGATTGAGAAAGTCTAGACGCCGCTATGCACCTAGAACCCCGTCTGGTCGGAAAAAAAAATTCGCCCTATATCATATCGCAAAACATGTCCCTCTTATACCTAAGGTATGTAAATACGCCATTCGCTATGCTGGAAGTCCATTTACTTTCCGCCAGCAGCAGCGGCTGCCCTCTTCGCGTCGGCTAAGAACAAAGGATGAATCAGCTTACGAACAGAACACGCAGGTATATCATATAGCAGGAAATGATCTAGATAGCCGCGTTTTGCTCCCGTTAGAAGAAGAAAATATATCTCACCAGCAGCTTGCTTCTTGCGCATCATCTCGGCGACAGCTTCTTTGTCGCGTTGCATCTCAGTACCGCTCTTCGCGTTCTTTGATTTCTGCGCAAAAGAGCGGTTAGCATATCATGAACATTATGTCGTAAGGGCGTTCGCTGTTTTTAGTATCTCCGGTATACACATTAATTAATATCAAATCAGACAAAGTCTATCAACATATTTCGCTCAATAGACTTATTTCGGTTCGTTTCGAGTATCTCTACGACAAGCGATCGCGGGTGTTGCGGTAAAAGCGTGTAGGTGAATAGGAAGGGCGTAAGCAAAGCGGGAAGACTTACCTGAGCAGACTGGGCCTTGAGGTTCTTCTCGCGCGCCTTTTCACGCTGGTTGCCGCGGGCCATGGTTTCGTAAATAGACTATGTGGGGAGAGGTAGGACAAACGAGGGAAGGGTAATAGAAGCAGCGCTTAATACCTAAAACGCAAGTCGGTGACTTATCGGTCTGGTGGTTAAGATGGAAGGGTTTACAAGTTTAGGAGTGAGGAATCTAAAGTTAGGTTCATGTGTCCAATGTGTCCAATGTGTCCAATGTGTGTCTAGCCGCCAGCTGCTTAAAATAAAGGGCGCCACAGCGTACCGCAGGGGTGTTTCCCGCCTAGAGCCGCGCTGTTGGCTTATCGCTTGGTCAGTGCGGGCTGCCTACCGCAAAGAACTTCAACGGTTAGCCAATCAAATCATTTTCTAGTCACTGGTTTAACCGTTAGATATTCTGGATTTTTCTTTCATCAAAAATCGATTCGACTTAAACAGTGCATTTGTTAAATCTTTTACATAATTAATTAATAACCGATAAAATTTAAGTATAATTAATTGTAAAATAATTTAAAAAATATTTTTAATTTATTTTAATATTATTAAAAAAACTTTTTTTATTTATTTATATAACATTTTTTCGGAAAAAAGTTTTTGCTTTTAAATTTAAACCGAAAAAAAAAACTTAAAATTTAAAAACATAAATTAATATATAATAAAATTAATAAAATAAAACTTTTAACCAATTAAATCACTTGCATTATTAAAACTTAAAAAATATACTTAATTAAATTATTATAATATAAACATAAACTATTACATAAAAAAACTAATAAAATAAAACATTTAAATTAATATATAATAAAATTAATAAAATAAAACTTATAATTAATAAACGTTTATTTATAACAAAAAAATAAAGTAATAATAAAATTAAACTTTAAAAAAACGCGTTAAAATATATTAAAAAAATAAAAAAAAATCAATTATAAAAATTAAATTAATTAATAAAAAATAAAATAACTTATAACTTTAATTATAAAAATAAAACAATTTTAATTATTATTATTATAATAAATAAACTAATTAAATAAAATACACACATTTTACCAAAAGTTTTAAATTTATAACTTAATAAATAAACCAATTAAATTAATTATAACTTTAATTTAATATTACTTTAAAACGTTTACATAATTTTATAATAAATAAATATATAACTTATTATTTAATTTTAATTTATTTTATTACATTTAATTAATTAATAATTAAAACAAATTATTTAAATAAATAAAAATTTTATTAAAATAAAAGATAAATATAATATAATTTTTCGAAATAACCTTTTTATATATATTATTTTTCCTTTATTTAAAATTTACCTTTTTTTACTTTTTACACTTTTTTATTTAACTTTTTTTAATATTATATATATATTATTTACTTATTAATATTATAATATTATAAATTTTACTTTTATTTATTATTATTAACTTTATTTTATAATATATATTATTTTATTTAATTTAATTTTTTTAAATTATTTATATATATAACATTTTTTTTTATATTAAAATTTAACACTTTTTACTTTTTATATTTTTTTTTTAATTTTTTTTAACATTATATATATATTTTATATTTATTAATATTATAATATTATAAATTTTACTTTTAACAACTATTATTAACTTTACTTTTAAATATATATTAATTAATTTTTCTTTTTTTAATTAATTTATTTATTAATTTAATTTTTTAAATTAATTTATATATATAATATTTTTTTTTTATTTAAAATTTAATTTTTTTTATTTTTTATATTTTTTTTTAAACCTTTTTTAACATTACCCACATATTTTTTACTTATTAATATTATAATATTATAAACTTTATTTTTAATTATAACTGTTAACTTTATATTTAAATATATATTAATTTATTTTTTTTTTTTTAAATTAATACATTTATTAATTAATAATAATTTATATTTAAATTTTTACTTTTTAAACTTTAAAATACTTAATATAAATATTATATTAATTTAAAAATAACCCGGTTAATTTTATTATCTGCCGTTTTTCATTAATTATTAATAATATATTTAATACCGTTAAAATTTACTTTTTATTAAATTTAAATTTATACGGTTTAATTTATTAAAATAAAATATTATTATATATATTTTATATTAATAAAATAAAATTTATTTATTAACATTATATATAATTTAATATTAACCCATTTATAAATTATATTAATAAATAATTAACGTAAATAATTTAATAATATAATAAATATATTAACTTTAAATTATTAACTTTAAAATTTTAACAGTTAAAATTTTAACAATATTTAAAAAACGTATTAATATATATAACCATGTAATATACCCATTAAAATCAACGTTAAAATGTTAATATACCGCTTTTTTTTTTATACTTTTTTTTTACATTATTTAAATTAATTTACAAAAAAATTTTAACGTTAATAACCTTTTGTTATTAATATAACCTTTTATATAATTATTTACATAATTAACGTTAAATACACTTAAATTATTAACTATTAATAATATAAATTTAACTTTATTTTAAACTTTTTATAATAATTTAATTTAAAATATTTAAAAATTTTATATTTATTATAAAAAATAATAATTTAATATATAATTTAAAAATAACATATACCGTAATTATAAATCTTATAATATAAACTTAAAATTAAATAATATATACTTTTTTTAGTTAAAAATAACTTTAATTTTAATATTATATTTAAATCTTTTTTAATATTAATATAAATAAAAAAAATAATTATATTTTAATTTTATTATTTCGTTAAAATTTATTAAATTTAAAACTTATAATACCGTTATAAAAATTATATTTATCACTTTTTTTAAAATATTAATTTATTATACCAATAATTATTAAAATTATTTAAAAAATTTAATATTATTATATTATAATTAATTAACTTTTAATTATAATAACAAATTTTTTAAAATTTCCATATTTATTAAAAACATATTATATAATAACTTCGTTTTTTATAAAAAAACTACTTTAATTATTAAAATATTTTAATAAATAAAAACCAGTTTTTTTAATTATTAAAAAATAATAATATATTATTATAATTATCGTTATATTAATTAAATAATAATAATAAAAATATTAATAATAATATTTTAAATAATAATTTTACCGTTTTTATAAATAAATATAATATTTCCGTTATTTTTAATTTAATTATCCCGTAACCGTAATTAATGGAATATCATTACGTAAAAATAATCACGTAATGACACGTGACTATTCCCCACACAAAAAGCAATTTTTTTTAAATAACATTTACACACATAATTCGTAATTTAATATAACATTAATTAATTAATATAATAATAATTATCGTAATAACTTTATTTTATATTATTTTTCTTTTTTTTTTTTATTTGTTACATTATTCTTTTTTATTACTTAATCCGTATAAATACTTTATTTTACTTATATTAATCAATAATTAATTAAAAAACAAAACCATAAATCAATAAAATTAAAAAAAAACATAAAAACGTTAAACGTTTTTTTTTTTTTTTTAACAAAAAAAAATAATGGCTTAAATAACCATTATGTTATTTTAAAATCTCGAAACTTTTAAATAAGTTAAAAAATTTACGTTTATCACGCATTTTACAACACTTTTATTATATTTATAACCATTTAACATAACTTTAATATAAAACAAATATATTAACGATAATATTTTAAATATTAATTTAACCATTAACTTTAACGATTTTAAATTAAACAAAATAACGGCAAATAAAATTAATACGTATTATACGGAAAACTTTACGTATTATTTTAAATACCATAACAATAAATGTAATAAAAAAACATGGGATAATTTTAAAAAATTTTTTACAAAATAACAAATAAAATACTTTTAAAAAATAAACCGTTTATTTTAATCGTTAATAACAAATTATTTTTTATATCACGGAATATACTTTAATGAAAAAAAAACCACTTTTAAAAAATTAAAAACAATAATTAACGTTAAAAAATTCCCGAAATTTCCACTTTAAAAGTACGCACGTTTCGTAAAAATTTTCCATAATCGTTTTATTTTAATAAACAACCTATATTACGTACAAAAGCTTAATAAAATCACCACGGCAATAATACAATTTAACTTAAAAATAACATCCCGATTACTTTAAATGTAAGCAATAATATTAAAACCAAAGATAACAAAGTTAAACCCATAAATAACACCGGAGCTAATCTTATAAAAAACACAGCCAATTTTAACGGCACCGAAACTTATCCCACAATTAATGATACCGAAGCCAAGCCCACAAACAACACCAAAACCGACTTTACAAAAAATATAATCGATTTTACAAGTAATCCCGTTAAGGTTTAATAAGTTTATTACGTATACTTAACCGATAAAATCACCATAAAACATTACCAATTATATTAAAGTATATTATAATAATAACAAATATAAATATAAAAATAATAAAAAATATAATTTAATAAATAACATATTAAATAAAAAAATTAAAATCGTTAAAAATTTTCATTATAAAATTAAAATCGGTTAATTATATCGAATTTACCATAATACGCAATTATCTTTAATTAACTTTAACCGATAATTTTTACAATTTAACAAAATAACCTCGTTTTTAATTAAACGATTTAACCGAAAATAACCTTGTTTTTAACCAAATAATCCGACCGAAAATAACCTTGTTTTTAATTAAACAACTTTTATTTTAACCGTTTTAACCAATTAACTTTAATTAACTTTAATTAACACGATAAAATTTTATTAATAAAAAACCATATTAAATAAAAAGATTTAACAAAATTTAATTAAATAAAAAGTTTAAATACGAGATTAAATCAAACGAAAAAATTTAATAAAATTTAATTAAATAAAAAATCCAATTATATACTTAACCGTTTTAACTTAACTTAACTTATCCAAGTTAATTTAAACTTATTATATGTTATTATAATAAATTAAAACTTATTAACAATTACGTTATAATATAAAAAAAACAAATTAAAAACAAAAAAAAAAAAGAAATTATTAATATTAAATTAATTAAATTATATGTAATTACATCATACAAAAAAAAAAAGGAAAAAAAAAAAAGTTACCAATAATAAAATATCATTACGTAAAGATAATCACGTAATAACACGTAACTATTTTTTACATAAAAAACAATTTTTTTTAAATAACACTTACACACATAATTTATAATCTAATACAACATTAATTAATTAATACAACAGTTATTATAATAACTTTATTTTATATTTATATTTCGTTTTTTTTTTATTTCGTATTATCATTTTTTTTTATTATTTAATTTATACAAATATTTTATTTTACTTATAATAATTTAATATTATATAAAATTTTATTAATAAATTTAATATTTTATTTAATTTATTTAATATTTAATTTATTTTTATATTTAAATTAAATAAAATTTAACCACTTTTATTTTTTATATTTTTTACTTTTTATTTATATAACGTAAATAAATTTATAAATTATATTAAACATATTTTTTAATAATATAATAATAAATTTACCTTTTACCCCCACTTTTATTATATAATTTTTAATATATTATAATATTATTTTTAATATATTATAATATTATTAAATTAATAATTAAAATATATTTTATATTAATTAAATAAATTTAATAAATTTTACCAACGTTAATAATATATAAACCATTTTTAATAAAAATATTTTAAAAACATAAACATTATTTAACTTAATAATTTAATATATTATTAACATATTAAATATTTAACCTTATTAAATAAATTGGTAAATAAAATTAAACTTATAAATTAATATATTTAAATATTTAACGTTATTTTTTACTTTTAATACCGTTAATATATAATAAAATAATTTTTATTAACTTTTACCAAAATATTTAAAATAATAAAACGTTAATAAAATCTTTAAAATTATTATAATTAAAAATAATTTACGGTTATATTTATATATTATTATTTACCACTTTTATATTTAATTTACAAATTTTTTTAAAATTATAATTTTAATTAAATTTAAAATTAATAATTTTTAATACTAATTTAAATAACAAAATTAAAATAATTTATATATTTATACGTTATTATAAAATAATAAATAAAATTTATAAATTATTATTTATAATATATTAATATTAAAAGGTTAAAAAAGTTTTATTTAAATTTAATTTAAATATATTATTATTATAAATTTAATGTTAAATTAAATATTTATAAACAATTTGTTTAACTTTTTAATTAATAAAAAACCATATATTATTACACATTTACAAAAAGTTATATAATTTATATAAATTTATATATATAATTTAAATTATTATTTTTAATTATTAAAAAAAAAATATAATATTAATAACTTAAATTTTAAACTTATAATTATTATATAAATTTTAAACAAAAAAGTAACTTAATTACCAAAATTTCGAAAATTTCAAATATTTATTATAATTTTTTAACATATTTTAAATAAAAATATTAAATTATTTTAATGTAAATATTAATTTTATTATTTTTATTTATTAATATTGTTAATTAAAATTAATAAATTATTAAACTTTAATTATAACAATTTTATAATAAAATAAAATAATTTAAAGTTAAATTTATATAATGTTATTATTATAATTAATTAAAATGTTAATATAAATATAACGTTATATATTAATATATATATTATAAAAATTTATATTATTAAATATTATTTTAAAATTAAAACATTTATTTAAACTTTTATTATATTAACCGTTAAAATTATATTTTGTTTTAATAACCGGTTTCCATTTTTATTATTTGTAATAAAATTTATAAATAAAATATTTAATAAATATAATATTTTAAAATAAAAATTAATATATAAATTATTTAAATATTTGTTATAAATAAATTTTTATATTATATTTTAAATAAATTATTAATTAAATTTTAAAAATATTTGGTATTTTATAACTGTTAATAAGTAAATTTAAAAAGTTAATTTTTTATTTATTAAATATTATAATTAATTTAATATGTTATTTTAAATAATATTATTTAAATAATTTATTTAATATAATTAAAATCATATTAATTTAACGTTTTAATTTTAAACTTAAAATTATATTTTTATATATAACTTAAAATATAAATTAAACAAAAATTAACATAAAAATTATTATTAAATTAAATTTATATTATATTATTTTTTTTAAAACTCCGTTAATAAAATAAAAACCGTTAATAACGTTTTATATAAAACATACGTTAATACATATACCATATATAATAAATAACATTATAATATCCATTTTATAAACTATTATAAAAAAGTTTTAATTTTTACCGATTATAAAAAATTTTAAAATAAAAATATTTTTATTAAAATAATTTATAATTTATAAAATAATATAATTAATTTTTAATTAAATAATTAAAAATATATTATAACTTAAAATTAATTAAAATATTAACTTAAAAATATTTAATATAATTAAAATTTTTATATTAATAAATATTTAAATTTTAATAATAAAATTAACTATTAAATTAAAATTTAATAATAATATAATAATTTTAATATTTACATTATAAATATTTTTAACAACATTAAAAATACATTAAATATAAAACAATAAAAATTTTACAATTTATATATAAATTATTATTAAAATTACTTTATTAATAAAAATTTATCGCCATTATTAATTAACGTTAATAAACTAAATAATAATAGAAAAACGTATATATTAAACGTTTTTTTAAAACATTTATAACAATTAACACAAAAATATAATATATAAAATTTAATCTTTTATATTACATTTATAAAAATAACAATTAATATTATTAACAATTATACTTTTTATTTCGTTTTTTAATTATTAATATAAAATACATTTAACCTTTTATTAATTATAACATTAAATTAAACTTAATATAATTTTAATATTATATAATACACTTTTATTAACAAAAAATTTATAATTAATTTAAAAACTTTTTATTAAATTAATTTTTAATTTAAAAAAATTATAATAAATTTAAATATAATTATAAATAATTTAAATATAATTATATTAAATAACTTTTAACAATTTTTTTTTATTAACAATTAATCGTTATTTTTTTAAAATTTTATTAATATTAATAATATAATTAACCATATTATATATAAATATTTTAATTAAATAATTTATTTATTTACCGTTATATAATAAAATAATTTTAATTAAAAAACTTTTTATTAAATTTTAAAAATTATTTACTATTTTTATATAAATTAATTTAAATAAAAATTATTTAACATTAAAATTATTTTAATAATTTAAATTAAAATTTAAAAAACGGGTTTCGTTTATTGGTTTACGCCACACGCGCCATATAAACGCATGGTTAATGTGTTTATATAAATGGGTCATAAGTTAAATATTTCTCGAATTTTGGTTTAAATTAATTTAAACGTTAAAGCCGTAAAAATAACATAATTTTTTTAAAAACATTATATTTACAATAACTTAATATTTAATAACAACGTATAAAATAACTTTTATTTTTATAACTTAAAACTAATATTTTACTTTTTTTACTTTTTTATTTTTTTTACATACCTGTATAACATTACGTTATAATATCGTAAGCTTTAACGTTTAACGTAAAAATAATATTACAACCGGTAATATACCGCAATTAACATTAATAACACCCACAACAACACTTATAACAACGTATAAAATACTTTAAAAGTTAATAATTTAATTACTTAAACCTTCCCATCTTTTTTACATATTTATACAACATTACGTTATAATATTTTAAACTTTAACGTTAAAAAAATAATATTAACACATTACCACCACAACCAATACCACAACAACACCCGCAACCACGTATAAAATGCTTTAAAAGTTATTATTCAATTACCCCAACATTTTCGTCTTTTTTTTATACCCATATAACCTCGTTACATATTACAGCTACCAAATTACAGCTATCGCGTTACAACCAATATTGCGGCTAATATTAACCACTTTTATCAACACCACAACAACACCCATAACACCCGCAACCACATATAAAATACTTTAAAAGCTATTATTTAATTACCTAAACCTTCCCGCCTTTTTTTTTTATACCCATACGGCCTCGTCGCATATTACAGCTAACCTCGTCGCGTATTACGGCTACCGCGTTATAACCAATATTATAACCGATATTACGGTTAATATTAACCACTTTTAACACCTTTAAAAAGCTTAAAACGCGTAAATTTAATCGATAATTAAACTTAATAAAAAAGTTAATAACTATTATATAATCAATTATTACTTACTTTAAACGCGTCATTATATTTAATAATTAATATTATTTTAATAAATGTTTATTTAAAAATAAAAACAATTAAATTAACTTAAACCAATATTAAAAAAAATGTTCGGAAAAGTAAATTAAAATTATAATTGGTCAAAAAATAATATAATTAAAAAGATATAACAAAACGAACTTTTTTTCCAACATTAATTTAAACTATTAAAATAATTTTTTTTTAACATTAATTTAAACTATTAAAATAACATTAAAATATAAATTAAATTAAACTTTAATAAAATTAATTATTTTAACATAACTTTTTAAATCTTTTTTTAACATAACGTTATAAATAAATATAATTATAATTATTTATTATTTTTTAATTATTTAATAAAAAATGTTAAAATAACCGGAATTAATTAAAATTAAAAATTACTTAATATTTAATTAACCAATAATTTTAAACATTAATTACTTATAATTATTAACGCATAATACATATTAACGCAAAATATTTAAATAAATTAAAACTTTATAAATAAATTTATTAATATTATTAAAAATTTAATATAACCAAAAAATTTTAATTTATTTACTTTACTTTTTTCCGTTATTTTCGTTTTTTTTCCCAACTATATTAAACCTCCACTTTTTTATACAAAACAAAATAAAATAATAATTTTTATTTTTTATTTAATTTAATTATATAAAATTAATAATAAACTTTACTAACATAACCAATTTTTATTAATAATTATTTTTATTATTATAATTTATAAAACTTAAAAAATTACTTATAATTAAATTATATTAAATATTTTTAAAAAAAAATTTACCGCCGGTTTTATTTACATTATAATATTACATATAAAACAATTAAATAATTTAATATTTATTATTTTTTTTAACTTAATTATATTATAATATAATTTTAATAAACTAATTAAATTATATATTATAAATTAAAATAAACATATTAATTAAATTATATAATTATATATAAAATAATTATTTATTATAAATAATAACCCGTTATTAAACACCCCCCGGAAAAGCCGTTAAAAACATTAAAAAGTATAAAAAAATGTTTTTTTATATTAAAATTTATATATAATTATTACAAAATAATATAATTATAAAATATAATTATATAAACTTTTTATTTTTATATATATTATATAATTTAATATATTACTTTTTTATATACATATATTAAATTTAAAATTATAATAAAATTATAATTTTTAAATTATAATAAAAAAATTTTCGTTTTTAAAATAATACTTGCTTAATTTTCACATTGTTTAGTTAATTACGATGGTAATTGCGATGATATGACTTTTACCCCAGGTAGGTACTTACATACATCCACGTTAAATGTATACAAAAACAGGTCATCTACTCATAAAGTACCTAACCTTTGTAGGAATGGAGATGCGAACAATAGCCTACCTGTTAAAGGACAATGAAGAATAAAGAATAATTCGAAGGAATCACTGCAAGGACAAAAAATAATCAGATACCTCGTACTTAATTTACTCCAAGGTTCAGTCATGCAGTCTGAAGTTATTCCCAAATCATCCGAGCAGAATGTCTGAAGGATCTTTTCCTATGGTGTCCATGAATTATCATTTAAAGACTTTAGTGGGGTCTAGCCAATGGGCCAAAATCGATGTGAAACCAAAATCGTTAACTGACAGCCAATAGAATTTGGGTCATAGCCCAATTCTCACGATGTATTCGCTCAACGGGAAATAGACTATTTTTGAATCATTGGATATGGTGATCTTCCGCTGCAGGTCCATGCCATTTTCCTAGCTGCCGGTTTCCTAGTATCATAGTACGTGGATCATTAAGGGTTATCATTCGTGTCAAGCGCCGGGACAGTTGCAGATCTAACCCGTCTGAGGGAAGGGGATTCACCATACAAATCTTAGAAAGGTATACGCACCTCAGAATATGCAAGCAATAATTTCCTAGATCGTACCATGTCTTTTGTACTCTGCGGCTTCTTACTTGGGTCATGAACACGCGTTTACCAATCCCTTTGACCTCCCTGACGACCCTGACGACCCTGACGAGGGGCACTTCGAGGGGCATTTCGAGGGGCACTTCAAGGGATACTCAGGCTTCGATCGAGCATCAAGCGTGAGAACATTCGCGCCCGACTAAATCTATTGGTCGAAGAGACTTGCCCAATGCACAACCTACAATTGTAGATAGGTAGTACATAATACTCTGATGAACTGATTAGTTCTTCATTCTTGGATTGTCCCTAAATACAACCTCTTTCCTCGTCTCGCATCACTTCTTTCAGTGCGTTTCTTTTTTCGTTACTATTTAAAAATCCCAGAGCCATCCGGCCCATCACGACTTTCCTTGTTCATCGGCTTTGATTCACAAGGGTTCTCATTGTCCTTGACGGATGTACATAATAACAATTCCTTCTGCCTAATCCATTGTTATCAACTTTTATAAAACGTAACAATACCATTCGGTACCTTACGTTTTCCTTCAACGCCTACCTTTCGTCAACCCTCTTTTATTCGACCGTCTTTACTTCTACCACCTTCGTTCCATCAACTTCGATAGATCTGCGAGCCAGATCCCCGGTTTACCAAAGAAAAAAAAAAGTACACTCACAACAAGCTGCTGGCAGTTTCAACAGTTGGTTTCCCATTTCTTAGATTTCCAACTATGCCGCCTAAGTTGCGCAACACTAATGCTTATACTCCTAGGGACACGACCCTAGATATCGCAAAAATCACCAACATCATGGGCTTCAAGTCTAGTTCCGGATTCCAAGGCTCCGCCTTTATTATCCTTCAGGTCATCCGTGGTTGTAATCTTGCTGTTCTCCTGGCCGTTATCTTCGTCTCGGGGATCATGATGTTCTTCGCCAAGATGCCCAACGGCTTTCAGTTCTTCAACGACGTTTCCCTCGCCTTCGTTATCGCCGTCGCCGGTCTCCTGTTCTGGACGGAGCTACCGATCAAAATGGGTAAGGCGATGATTAGTCAAAACTGGCCAGCAATCGGCGAAGACCGCGGCTTCACCTGGCTCGGCATCGCTATGATCCTTATGGGATGCCACCATCTTGGTGCGCTCAGCAATGATACTTACAACAACAAGGACGTACCATTCCAGGTTTGGCAAGCTATCATGGCATCTGGCATCATCGCAATCGCGTTTGGCGTTACTAACGTCATTGCCTCGCTCGTCTTCAGCAACAGGGCGAGCGGCGTTCATGCTCGAGAGGTCCGCAACAATGGTGCGACCACCAGAGATGTCAACTTCACCGAAGAATACGACAGCTACCGAAGCAATTCGATTCGTAAGGAAAAGGCCAAGAGTAGATTTTCTATCTTCAACAGGGGTAATTCCAAGCCCAAGATTAGCCACCCGATTCCTCATGATGTTGAGTACGGACCTAGCGATGACCAGCTCCCCATCGACGACCGCAGCAGTCCTATAATCCCCGATGTGAAGCGTCCCCCTACTGCTCTACACCCTGCCTACAATGCCGGATCAAGATCCAGCCGGTATAGCGAAGCAAGTCATCTTGATCGTTTTGTCGGGAACAGGATTTAGAGTGGACTGGACGGGATGCATAGTCCGCATATTCTTAGCATAGGGCACGGTGTTCACTGAGACGAGGCGTTTGGTTTTGTAATTTCGGATATACCCAGATTCTGGACAGCGGACATTTTGCTTTTAAAGAGCTTTTACTGTAGCATACATTAGTAACAGTCATAATTAGGTTAGGTGGTAGGAAAGCAACGCAATGACAGGTACATAGGCATTCAATTTGATTTCTCCATTACACGTATTCATAATTTAATAGGTATTTGTGCGTGATTCGGATTAGATCAATCGTGCGCTCAGGTAAATGATTCCATGCCAAGGGGCTGCTACATGTATCATGGAACTGCATACGTATGTAACCGTTAGGTATGTGATGATGTAGGTTTCTTTTATGTAGTGGTATGGATGTACCCAGCTAAGCACGATTATATTCTGGGCACGTGACCGTGACCGATCTAGCTGCAATATTAGGTAATCCGGTAGATCTTGTAACTTGTACCGATGAGTACCTGAACTTTGCTCATTATTCGATTTCCACCAATGTACATTTCGTCAACAAGCTAAACACCTAGCATGCATCTTTCTCCTACAACTTTCTATTCTTCTTAATCGCCGCGAGTTCAACATGACGATTCAATTCACATAGAATTAAACCACTCCTTCTACGATTTTCTCGTGGCAGCCGCCTAACAGGATTACTTGCGACAGCTTTCAACTTCTAATATCCTCGAGGTACGGCAATCTTCAACTGGTCTACAATCGGATTCCCGTCTTCCAGCAAGGTGACTTCAACCACCTTACCACTCCATTTATTCGCGATCGCATCCAACCCATTCACCAGGTGTCTACAAGATTAAGTATCGCTTGAGGGAAATAGAGGATTGCATACTGGCTAGTCCCGTAGCCCGTTGGCGTAGAGGGATCCTGGAAAAGACAATGTTTTGAGCTCTCATAATCTCTTAATACCTACCACCAGGCAGTTTCTCGTGGCCACTTTGGCAAACTGGTGGAACCGGGCAGGAGTGGTCCTATCTTACAATTCTCGTGCCTTTATTTCTGGTGAGAATATCGAGTGAGGGGCATCTATCTGCATCTGCCTTTGTGACATCTATACAACCTTAGAACTGGGTCATTGTTCTCTACGTGCAAGCGGGAGAAAAGCGGCAAATCACGGTCTGAACTCTCTTCATCTTATACATCGTGAGGCCCTCCTCGCTAGTTCGTTTCCATCGATTCATTCGTCGCGTGCTTGCATATATTAAGCAATCATGTCCAACGACTCCGAGTCTGAGGCGGTAGCCCAGGACTTTCGAGATGCTCTTGAAGATCTTCAAAGTTTCGATAGGACCGAAATTAGCACCTTGACTGTAATTGCAAGGGAAAACACCGAACACGCGCATGCTATTTCCGGCGCTCTTCAGGATCACATCAAACGAGTGGGTTAATTCTTTCTCTGCGCCGACTACATGGTAGATGGGTACCCTCGTTGTCCCTTTGCCGTATTCTCTACTAGTTTGCTTAAAGATATCTAGGAGTATTATGCTAATATTCTTCTAGGTTGTTCCTCAAAAGAAACTACCTGCCCTCTATGTTCTCGACTCCATCGTAAAGAATGTGGGTACGCCATATACGCTTTACTTCGGCCGAAAGTTATATCAGACATTCATGGATGCCTACGCATCAGTCGATATGCCTACCCGACGCAAGATGGACGAGATGCTTAGGACCTGGAAGGGACCCGTTGCCGGCTCGCTCGATACCCGACCCGTTTTCCCTCCGGATGTTACACGCCCCATTGAGAACGCACTTATCAAGGCGAGAACAGCACACCTACAAGCGCAGCAGAAGCATCAACAAGGTCAGCAACAGTTGCTTGGCCGTGGTAGGCCAGCAAGCCAGGGGGTGCCATATCGCGAGACGCCTACTCCGCCAGGCTACCACCCGCCTCCTCAGGCCAACGGCTATCCCTCTCAGGCTCCTGTACCCAACCCAAACGGCCCGTCTTATGGTAGCTCGAGTCAGTTACCTCCGAACACCTACCCGTCGCATCCCGTAAGCTCTCAACCCTAAATGTAGTTTGATTGTTACTAATATCCTGCTCAGAGTCAACCACAGCCGGCCAGATCTACACCACAACCTACGCCAGGATTAATGGCCTTCCAACCCCCCCAGCTAGGAGGCTATGGCGTACCACAGGCTGGAATCAGCATAGATGCTTTGAATAATGACATCCAGAGACTGATTACGGCCTCCAAGGCCCAAATCGCATTGAACCCGCATGACCCTAGTATACAGACAAGGTTGAAGGCGCTCATGGATTTGCAAACTATACTTCAAACCCAGAACCTGCCACAGGATCAGTTAGTGCTTGTTAAGAATCAAATTGCTGATCTCGCCGTGACTATAAGAGCACCCCCATCACAAACACCTACTCCTACACCTATCCCTCAGCCACAACCAGCACCCGTAGCAGTAGCTCCTCCGCCGGCGCCGGCGCCCAAGGTTTCTTTAGATTCATTATTCGGTGCAGGTGCCTTGGCAGCCCTAATGGCACGAAATTCTGCCACGCCGCAAGCATCTGCACCTTATCACCCTCCTACACCTGCCGCTGTTCACACTCCGCCTCCGCTACCACAACCAAAACCGGTTGAATCTAAGAAACCAGTCACTACACACCAGCCGCCACCACCTCCTTCTGATCCTATGGCACTAATGAATATGTTGAGACAAGCCGGCTTACTTCCGGGTACGGCACCGGTTAGTAGTTCGACACCTGTCTCTCGTCCAACACCTTCAAATTCCTTTCCTGTTGCTTTCAACACCCCGGCTATGGTCCCGGTCGTTCAACATATTCGTCCTTCTACTCTTGAGGGTCTTACAAGTGATATCGTTCTGAAACCATCGTCTCTCAAACAGTACGTTTATTTCAAAAATCTCTCTCAATTTAAACTAATGGGCTTGTAGGTTTCGCCCTCACTTATTGCCTTTCCTATTCGAATCTCTAGGACCTCAATGTACACAGTGCGGACGACGGTTCCCGAAGAATGAGGAGGGTAAGAAGAAAAAGACGGCCCATATGGACTGGCATTTCCGGGTCAACCAACGTATGGCCGAAGCTGAGAAGCGAGGACAACATCGGAGCTGGTTAGTCGATGAAGTAGTAAGTATTCTGCTGAACTGTGTCACGTAATTATAATGCTAATGTGACTAGGATTGGATTAAAACGAGGGAGATCGTCGACGAGGACTATGTGGCCCCATCCGGAGATTCCAATTCAGCATCAGGCGGCGCCGCTCCTAAACCGCCGCAGTTGCAGTATATTCCGGTGCCTGACGATCCTAGTTTAGCAAACAGCGTTTGTAGCATTTGCCAAGAGAAGTTTGAGACGAGATGGCTAGACCTGCAACAGGAGTTTGTGTGGCCTGACACTATGAAAGTCGGCAAGAAGATATATCATGCCAGCTGTTATAAAGAGGCATTTAGGGATGGCGGAAACACGCCAGCGTATTCTAGGGGCACCCCTGAGCCAGTGACGGGAAAGAGGAAAGCCGAGGTAAGTTTTTGCATATTGCACCCCTAAAGCGCAGGGCACTCATTTCGGTACTAACGCATTACAAGCAGGACGAATTAGCTTCTACACGAAGTAAGATAAAGGTGGAGGGTACGTAGGATGTACGCTCCAGCCCTAGTCCCCCTGACCCATCGTGTTCCGTATCGGAACGCTCACGTGTGATCCGCTCTAGTGTCGTACGCTTGAGACCTACTCGCTTGAGTCCGACGAACTATAGACCGACACATTCTAGTCCGCTGAAGAACTGTACCTAGTAGGAGACTGCAGTCTACATCTTAGACGCTGTAGCTAACTCTAGTTTTGTGGGTTTTATCCGCGGTCTCGTTGGACTGCAGCTATAGTAGGATAGAGTCAGTCATGTACTTACCTGTCTCCCAAGAGAGGCATCATTGGTAGGTGGGTAGGACGATAATAATACAAAACAGCGATTATAATTTTGTATCTTCTTTCGGTGATTTAACATCTACCTATTCTTTCATCTCGGTAATGATGCTATAGAGTTGCACCGTAGCAGAAGCCTAACTAGTCCGTAAGAGAACAAGTTTAGTGATAATATATTAACTATACTCATGCTCCAAAACTTCAGAATTAACTCAAATTTTGGTTAGGAAACTAAACATCTAATTCCCGAAAGGATACGTGAGTTGATTCAACAGAATCTAGTATCCAATATGGAAAGCATTTCACTAACAAGGGTAGGTACTTAGCTAGACGAATCTCGATTAGTCGGATGAGGAACAGTACGGTGGTAGCGATGCGCATGCGGTGTAAGTTCTTTTGATCGAATTAAGGAGCCAACGGCTGGCCTGCGGGCGTATCACTCGACGCTATTCCATATTTTCCTAAAACGGCAATAAAAGTGAGAAAATAGCCCGCGCCCTTAGCTTATCCATGGTAGAACTACCGGAAGTGAGGCTCTCCGTGCTAGTAGATCATATTCTAATAATTTTCTTAATTGGGAAAGAATAATGAGAAAGATACGACTGTTTGGAGACGGAGCCTCCGGCATAGGCTCCTATTCAGGTGAAACGCCAACGGCTCAATGGATAGCCAAGGCGAGAGGATGGCATGCGAATATATAAGGGCAATAGTCTACGCAGGGCGAGAGGAAACATGATTACATTATAGGCCCCTAGGAAACTTGTTAGTTGAGTGTGAGCTCTTCAAACTATCAATATGGCAAACTCGACTACTCACACTACCCGCGACGGGTTCCATTGGACTAAGGAGGGCGGCCTAGCAGCAGGCGTCCATTCAGTTGGCGTAGTCCAGCCACCTTCGAACTTGATATCTACCGACCAGAAAGACCCTTATGATGCGGTAATCATAGGAGCGGGCTACGCAGGATTGACCGCTGCTCGTGATCTTTCAACCGCTGGCTACAAAGTTCTGCTTCTGGAAGCACGAGACCGTATCGGCGGTCGTACCTTTTCAACTGACATCGAGGGCTACCCGTTCGAGCTGGGTGGAACTTGGGTACACTGGTATCAGCCGTTTGTCTGGCGGGAACTTTCCCGATATAATCTTACGAACGAACTCGAGATCTCGCCTAGCTTAGAAGGTGGTAAGACTATCATTCGGGTAGGGAATGATACTATCACCTTGGGCCACGAAGAAGAGGTATGTCCAAGAAGTAACTCGAAGGGTGTGTTCCAGAAGCGTTGCTGTGTGCTCACTACCACGTACCGTATAGTTTGCGAAGCTCGAGGCCGTACTCAACAAGTTCGTTGACGTCGACGGGCAGCGCGGCCGCGCCGTCATCCCATTCCCTTATAACCAGCATTTCAACACCGAGGCTCTCGAGCGCTTCGACAAGATGTCTATAGCCGATCGGATCGCGGAGCTAGGAGACCAGCTCGAGCCGATAGAGCGTGCTATCTTAGAAGTGTACTTTTCTGTCCTCTGTGGCAGCGATCTAAAAGACGCCTCGTTTTGGGAAGTTCTGCGCAGCTGGGCGCTCGGCGGATATAACTGCATGGATTTTCTGGCTGCAAGTGCGGCTTTCAAGCTGGCGCGTGGACAGTCGTATTTCGCTCGGCGGTTCTTTGACGAGGCCGCGGGTACCGGTCAATTGAGCTATAAGTTCTTGAGCACAGTATCCGCGGTGGCTGATCACGGGGACCAAGTCGAGGTGTCAGTACGCGACGGGACTGTTTTTAAGGCCCGACGACTAATCTGCACTGTACCGCTTAACGTTCTGAAGGACATCTCGTTCTCCCCAGCTCTCCCGGCAGCTAAACTTGCAGCATCAGAGAAAGGGCACATCAATTTCGTCGTCAAAGTCAACGCAGAAACCCAGGGCCCATATCTCCGGTCCGTCAGTGCCCTTACACATCCCGCCGGAGGTCTAAACTATATGTCCGGCGATGGCATGACACCCGCTGGTAACACGCATATCGTGGGTCTTGGCACGAGGTTACAGCCGAAAGAAGACCCAGAAGCTTCGCTCTCGGCCTTCCGTAGCCTCGCCGACGGCACAGTCGTAGAACGTCTTGTCTTCCACGACTGGAACGAAGACGAGTTCTCCAAGGGCACCTGGGCGTGGCTGGGACCGGGCATGGCCACAAAGTACCTTACCACGCTCCGAGAAAGGCACGGGAACGTGTTATTTGCGAGCGGGGACTGGGCGGCGGGCTGGAGGGGTTGCATTGACGGCGCTATTGAGGAGGGAGGCAGGGTGAGTAAGGAGGTGTTGGATGAGCTAAGGGCCATGAGGAACTGATATGAGTTCTTATTATGGGATCGGCATTACGCTGACGCCAGCTACCTCGTATGACATGTGTTAGTCATGCTATATTATAATTAGGAGGACGAGCAATAGGCTACTTTTACGACTGACTATAGACGACCGGACTTTATCTGCTCGGTAACTATAACTACCTTAACTAAGTAGTTGTCTCTAGTTACGTGTCCTTAAGGCTTACGTAGATATATAGTAATAGCGTAATAATTAAGTCTATTTGAAGCTCGTTGACGATCATGGCTACAATTTGGTATGTTACACCAAGTAGATGTGTCTGGAAATAGTATATACATCCCACTTAATGACTAAATTCAAGCATTATGAGTACAGCTTCAGGATGCTTGTATTGATAACGGAAAGTATTTAAAAGTCCGGGTCCCTTAGGCTTTCATGATATACGAGTTTTCTTATCGCGTGTTGTACGTGCGCTAAATCCACCTCTTTAAGTCCTTCTATTTACCCCTATTGATCTTACATATCTCGAGTCTCGCAGAGGTGGTGGCTGCATATATACGCGTAATCTTCTATGTAGGAGACAACAACTTGAATCTAGAAAAAGGCACCAAAGACAATGGCAGATCAGGGGAATGATAAAAAATGTGAGTGAGGCTATTACTCTTCTCTCATACTCCATCCGGCGAACTATGTGACGCTGGTCTAACCCCAACGATTAGCCTGCTATAATTGTGTCAAGCGACGTATCGTCTGTGACAAGACCGAAAATCAGTGCGGTAAATGCACCAAAAAGAATCTAAAATGCCCCGGGTATGGTGTAAGATATCGCTTTGCCAAAGGGGCGACCAGCTCTAGCCTACTGTCGGTGTCATCTTCAGAAGGAGACCATACTAGATCGAAACGACCAAGAAGACCTTATAAGTGGATCGAATGTTCGAGTAGATTAAAGACCGCATCACGAGTTTCGAATGCGCCACCGATAGTACACAACCTATTGCCACTCGATTGTTCAGACTTGACGACGACGGTACCAACTGTGGTGTCAGACTTGGACCCCAAAATCCGTCTACACTTCTTGCATTGTAAACTTCTATCTTCTCACAATCAGAGCTATCAACCTGGTACTGACAGTTAAAGTTACTGCGCACGTGTCTCCCTTCATGGTACTATTCGACGATGAGACGAATGGTTACAGACATCATATACTGCCTATAGCGTACAATGAACTTCTCGTTCAAAAAGCCGTCTGTATCGCATCGGCCTTCCATCTCTCGTCACAGAGGCCACAGCTTCGTGCCCCCGCTGAGATTGTGAGGGCTAGCTTGATCCGTAAGCTCTCCGAAGCTTCGGCGGTGAGCCCTGATCTGAGCGAGACTACCTGGGCGACCCTTGTCCTTCTGATAGTGGCCGATCTCGTGATAGGTCATGAGGATGTATCGACTTTATACAAGCTCCTCACTGTGTTTCTCGAGGCCCGAGGGCCTCTGAAAGAACCAGCAACTCAGTTAGAGAAGTTCTTGTATTTCCAGTCTTGCATGTTAGTTCAACCCTTAGTGACTTGTCCAGTACCTACCCCCTTTCCCCATGATGAACAACCCTATAATATACATTAAATCTGGAAAACTTACAATAAACAGCATAGGATTCTTTACGCAGCCATTCTCTTCTCTCGAAGCTCGACCTATTCGTCCTCCACGGATGTCAAGTGATCCGGTTGCCATGTTTAAGCGCTACGCGCACGGCCTCGAGAACTGTCAGCAACAAAAGAACCTTCCACAACGCAAGGGTTACGATTTCTCGAAATACTTCCCCGTGTACGAACAGTTGTTTCGACTCGCGGGGGAGATATATACGACGAGAGCGGAATCAGAAATATCCTCGCGCAGTCTAGAATATCATATGGAAGATCGCGTGCAGCAAATTAGGACTCTCTATGAGCAGCTTGACCAGACCGCACCAGGGTCCCACGCTGTCGTATGGCCAATCTTCGTAGCCGCTGCCGAAAGCGTCTCAGAGGACCATCGACAATACTTTACGGCGGCGCTAAAGAGAATATACAGTACGGTAGGTTATGCGAATATATCACGTGGGTTTACGATTCTTCCCGAGTTGTGGGCTCAACGAAGCAGAAAAAGCTGGACTTCTGCAATATTAGAACATAAGGGCCTCGTCATATGTTGAAGACATGTCGGTAATTGAGTTAATCAAGAGAATTACTGTTAGATTTAAAATGAATTTATTAGTGCGACTACTAGTGACGGTTAAACGGGAAGCTTGCAGTTGTCACAAAATAAAGTACAAGTCAACCTTCATGAAATGCTTATCAGAATTCAATTAGGAGGAGCGGGGCCGAAAGGTTGCACTCGGGAGTCGGGGCCGGCCGTAAGAAATTAACCTTATTTGATGGGGAAATTTCTAATTCCCATTCCGGTTTGGACTTTCCACCCTGCCACCTTCCCACGAACACATGCAAGGGACCACAAATGACGATCGGTACCCAGTGATGTCATAGCCAAGGTCTTGGAGGGATGTAGGCTTACAATAATTATGGTTAAGATGAAGATATATTAGAGAGGTTCCTCGAGGCATCTGCAAGATGCTAGCTTTAATAATACATATAAATACGTATATAAGGCTAATATAGGTCTTTATTTATAATAATTGCCACCCCAAAAAAAAAAAATGCAATATCTTTATTACATTATAATAATAATTTATTTAAACAATATAATCGTTTTTTAACAAAAATGTTAAAAATAATTTCGTTAAAAAAGTTAATTATAATTTATTAAAATACCATAATTAATATTAAACTTTATATTTTAATTTATAATTTATTAAAAATTCTTTAAAATCTTTTCTTATTTCTTTTTTTAATAATTATCGTATATATTTATTATTAAATTTAATATATTTTATAAAGTATTTATTTTTATTCCCGTTTTTATTAATAATTTTATAATAATAAGTTTTTAATAATACTTTTCTTATATATAATAATTAACGTCTAAAAACGTTTATTAAAAAAACCGGTTCAAAATAATTTATAAAAATTATATTATAAATTTTAAAATTTTATAAAAAATCGAGATAATAAATAAAACAACCGATTCGTTTAATAATTTTAAAAGGTCTAACATATTATTAATTAAATTTACAGCTAAAAATTGCCGTTATTAAAATATTATAACTTTTATAAAAGCGTAAAAAAACTTATTACTTTATTTAAAAAAATATAAGTTTATATTTTTTATCGTAATAATATTTTACAAATATATTTACCATAATAATTACATTATAAATATTTATTTTTATTAATAATAAAAATTAATGTTATATGTTAAAAAATTAAGTTATTAAATTTAGTAAAAATCTGTATAATATTTTAAAAAAATTAACTTTTATTATCGATAATTTCGTTAAATTTAATTTATATTAAAAATAAAATAAATAACGTTTTTATATTATTATATTTTTAAAACCTTGGAAATAATAATAAAAATAAAATTTTATAAAAAAAATAAATTTTTTAATTTATCCATTTATTTAAAGGTAATATATTATTACATATAACAATTTTATTTTACAAATAATTTAAAACGTTTTTTAAAATTTTAATAAAAATTTAAAATCTTTATTTAATATAATAATTTTCGGTAATTTTTATTTTACGTTAAATAATTAACTGTTAAAAACTTTAGCTCATTTAAGGGTATTATAATTATATTTTCCGGTAATTAAAATTACCGATTTTATGAATTTATTTACGATAATGTTAAATATATTATAGTTTTTTTAATTTTTAAAAAAACCAAAAATTATATCCAAAATAATCGTATAAAAAGGATAAAATAATTTAATAATAAATTATAATAATTTATAAAGTTTATACGTTTACAGGCATAACATTATACATTTTAAATATAATTTCATATATTTTGCAAATTTTTTTTAATTAAAAATAAATAATTATAAATAATTTTTTAATTAATTATACTTAAAATAATTGGGTTTATATATTATTTTAAATATTTCCGTATAATAATTCCGTAAAATGCAAAATTTATTATAAATTTTACCATATTTTTAAATAAAGCCGTTTTATAAATAAAATAAAAGATTTATTACATTTTAAAGATTAAAGTATTTATTGGCATTAATAATATTAAAGATTATTTGTTATTTAAAATTTTAATAATATTTTTATTATATTTTTATTTTAAATTCTAAGGTAATTTAAATTAATATAATATTTTAAACGTTTTATAAAACGAAAAAATTATTATTAAATTTTAAAAATATTAATTATATTATTAATAAAATTTTTTTAAATAAAACTTATAAATTATTTAATTATAATTAAGTAAATAACGTTTAATATTTATTAAAATTATTTAAAAAGATGTTTAAGTTTTTAAGTTAAAGGTTTAATTATTTTTTTAAAAAATTATTTATTAATAAATAAAATAATGCGTTTAATATAATATATAATTTATTAAGTTTATATAAAATTATATAAATAAATTTAAAGATATATTTAAAAGTTTTTATAAAACGTAAATTTTTATTATTTATTGTTATAAAATTAATAAAATTGGAATATTTTATTATGTTAAAAATAATTTTATGGTTTATAAAAAAATAAACTTTTTTTTAAATAATAATAATATATTATTATATTTTTTTAAAAATTTAAACGAAATTTAAAATTTTTATTTTTATTGGTTAATATTTCTTTTTAACGGCGGTAAAAATTTTAAAAAAAAATGCAATTGGTTTAATTATAATATAAAAGATATATATAATTAATTTATTATTTTTAAAAAGTTTTAATAAGGTATTTTTTGCAATATAATAAATGTAAATATTAATATTAATCTTTAAAATATTAAAATTAATATATAATATTTTTATTAAAAAAAAGAAATAAAGAATTATATATTTTATTAATGTGTCTTTAATATTATAAAAAGATATAAGTTCTTTTTTAAAAGGTATTTTAATAACAATATATAATATTTATTTTTTACGTTTTTATTTAAAAAAAGTTAATTGTAAATTTAAATAAAATAAAAAAGTTTTTTATTTTTTAAGGGATTTTATAAATTAAGTATATTATAAGATATTGTTTTGTATATATTTTATAAAGTTAATAAATATTTCCAAATTTTTTAAAAAATTTAAAAATATAATTTTAGTAATAGCTGTAAGTTTTTCTTTTGTAATTAAAAAACCAAAAAAATTAATTAACCGATTAAATATAATATTATTAAAAAATTTAATAAAAGATTTATTTGGTTTAATAAATATATTTTATAATTTTATAACAATAAATATAATTTTAAAATTATTTATATAAACGTTAATTGTTTTTAATATAACGTAAATATTATTACAATAAACGTTTATATTTTTAATTGGCTTAAAGATAATATTTATTTATTATTATATATAAACGTTATTATTTTTATATTTTATAATTAAAATGTTAAAAATATATTAGCTTTATGCCGTAATAATTATTAAAATTTATTAAGTTTTTAAGTAATTTTATTATTAATAATAAAATAAAAGTGCGTTTAATATTAAACCAAATAATTTTTTGTAAAATTTGGTTAATATAAATTTTTAAGATTTTATAAGATATTTATTGTTTAATATTATTGCATTTATAATGTAAATATTAATAATTATGTAACTTTTTTTTTTAATTTTGCCTTTTTTTTTAAGGATAAAAATGTTTTTATAAATAATAAAGATTGATATGGAAAAAAAGATTGGTTTTTAATTTTAATAAAGTTATTTTTGTTTAATAAACTTATTAATTATTTTATTAATAATTTTTTAATTTTTAGCGTTAATAATATAAAGTTTATATTTTTTTAAAATGAGTTTTTTTTAATTAAGTTTAAAATTAATAATTGGTAGTTTATTATTGTAAATATATATAAATCTTTTATTTTTAAATATATTTTTAAATTTGGTAATTATATCGTATAATTTATTAAATTTTTTAAAATAATCGGGGTTTTTATAAATAATGATTTTAATAAAATATTTTATAAATTTAATTGTTTTAAAAATAAATTTGGTAGATAAACCAAATATCCGGTTATTATATTTAAAAGGTTTAAATTTTTAAATAATAAGTTTAATAATTTTATTATTTGTAATATAATATTTTTTATATTTTTAATTTATTAAGATAAGGTATTTTATAAGTATATTTTTAAAAATAATGATAAGTTTTAAAGAATTGTTATAAACGATTATTTATTTGCATTTATTATTTATTAAAGATATAAAGTAAATTATTTAATTGTTAATTAGTTTAAAAATTAAATTTTAATCGAAATTAATTTTTTAATTAATATTAAAATATTTATAATAATATGGCTTTATAATTATATAATAAGTATTAATAATTTGTGTTTTATTATATTTCTTTAAATTAAATGTGATAAATAAGGAAATTATTATTTTACAAAATTAAATAATTGTTATTTTTTTTAAAAGGAAAATGTTAATTTATTTGGCGTTAAAGATATTGGTTTTTAATAACATATAAAGAGTAAGGTTATTGATAAAAGTAATTTTTTGCAAAAATGTTGTTATAATAAACTAGTTATTATATATTTTTTTAAAATAAAATTTTATAATTATATATTTTAATGTTATAATGTGGTTTAAAGTAATTTTTTATATAAGTATTAACGTTATTTTTATTTAAATTTTGGTATTTAAATAATGACGTTATATTTATGCCTTATTTGTAATAATGCATGTACAGTTTATATTTGCGTAAATATTTTTTTAATATTTTATTTTAAAAAATATAATAATATAAAATTTAAAATATGTTTTGGTTTTATATATAAAATCGATTTTAATATTTGGAAAAAAATTAATTAAAGATTATATAATGGGTATATTAGTTTTGGATAATGTTTTAAAGGTTTTAAATAAATTGTTAAAGTTTCTTATAATTAATGTTAATAAATTATTTAATAAAATAAGAATTTTTATTATATTATTAATTAAATGAAATTTTAAAAAAATAAAGTTTATAACAATGGCAATATTAATTTCTTTAATATATAGTTAATTAGGTAATATTTTAAATGTTATAAATATTAAGTTTTATTAATTTTCGATTAATATATTTATTATTATTTTATTAGTTAAAGATATTTTCGGTAAAAGTTTAAGATGTTATTATTAAATATAATAAAAGAATTTATTTTAATTGTTAATTTATTTATTATAAATTTTATATTTAAATACTTTATATTTCCAAATAATTATTCCGAAATTAATTATATTTTTACTATTATTATTTATTAGAAAAAGACCAAAATTATTTAAAATATTTCCAAAAAATATAATGCCAAAGTCTTTATTATTATTAACATATTTACATTTTTTTAAGTCATAATTTTTAAAATTATAAAATTTTTTTTCGAAATTATTTATATAAGCTTTTAATTAAAAAGGTTAAAAATATTTCCCATTTTTTTAATTTATATTTAATTTTTAATTTTTATTTTTAAAATTAATAAATTAACCAAAATTTTATTAATAATTTTTCTTTTAATAAAGTTAATAAAGTTATTTATTATTCTTTTAATTAAAGTTAAATTGGTTATTAATTAAGTTTTTTTGTTAATATTAGTTATAAAAGAAAATTAAATTTTATTTATTATAATTATTTTTATTATATTTATTAAAAAAATAAATTAATTTTATTTCTTATTAAAAAATAAACTTTTATTTATTTATTTATTTAAAAAATTATTTTAATATTATATTTATTATAAATTTAATTAATTATTTTTAAATTTTATAATTAAAAGTTTTAAAAATATATTTTAATTAATTTTTTAAAAAATAATTATATATTTTTACATTATAAATAATATTATTAATAAATAAACGAAAAAATTTTCCGTTTTTTATATTTTAAAATGTAAATAATTATTTTTTAAAGTTTTAATATATTATATTTAAATATTTATAAAATTTTGCAATAAATTTATTATAAATATATTTTATATTTTTTATAATTAAAACGTTTTATTTTATATTAATAAATTTTATAATTAACTATTATTATATTATATATTATAAATAAAAAAATTATATTATTTTAATTTTATATTTTTTTTAAAATTAAATAAATTTTTTTAAATAATAAATAAACGTAAAAATATTTATATAAATAATATATTTTTTAAATGGGATAACACTAGTAAAATAAAGATTTAGTTATAATAAATTAAAAAATTTAATTATATTTAAGAATATTTTACTACCGTTTTAATAACCGTTATTATTAACATTATTATCTGGTAGATTGGAAATATTATTTGGTAAAGTTTAACGAAATACCTAAGCAATAATGTCTGTTATAAAGTTGATTGTGGCAAGGTCGTTACAATTGGGCTTTATCCTTTTTTTTAGTCTTTAAAATTGACTTTATATTTATATACGGCTAATTTTAATAAAACTTGTAAATTTTAAGTATATAAATTAAAAATATATAAATAATTTTAAAATGGGATTATTAAATATAATAATAATTATATTATTTTAATAAATAATGGCGTTAATTATAGTAAATATATTAAAAATAAATTTTTTAATAATTATATATTTTTATGTTTAAAATAAAAATAAAAATTTCGATATATTTTATAAAAAGTTAAAAAATAAAAATTATTTGGTAAAATTAAATTAATTATTTTTTAATAAAATAAATAAAAATTTTATTGTTTATTTTAAAAAATTTAATATATTTAATAATAAAAATTTAAATTTGCGTTTAATTTTTAATAATTATTTAATGGAGGGGATAAGGATTAAAGAAAAAATAATAAAATTTAATTTAATATTTTTAAAAAGGTTTAAATAAAATAGTTAAATTTAACGTTATAGCGTTTTTAAATTATTATTATTTTTTTAATAATTTAATAATTGTTATTAAATAGTTGGTTATAAATTAATAACGTTAAAATCTAATAAACTAATATATAATGGTTATAATAATATTAAAATAATATTAAAACTTTATACTTATTTAATTAATTGTTACAATTACTTAATAATAAATATAAAAAAAAAAATTAATTTTATAAACAAAGCATAAGTTTATTATTTTTAAAATTTAATAAACTTTTTTTATTAATTTTTTAAAAACGTTTTAAACTTTTTTTTAAATTTAACCCATTTGACAAAATAAATAACGTTAATATCGGATATAATTATATCTTTTAATTGTATAAAAAAAATAAAACAAGTAATAATAATATTATTATTTTTTAAAATAATAAAATGTAAATAATTAGTTTATAAAAATTAAAGTAAATATAATACGTATTTAATTACTTTTTTAAACATTTATAAATTAAAATAATAAAATTGCTATAAAAGTATAAATAACATTATTATTAAAATATAAATTTTTTTAAAATAAATTAATATTTTATTAATATTTAACGTTATATTTAATTTAAAGCAATTTAATTAATTGCCAATTAATTATCGGGTGGTTTTTATACAATTTAAATATTTAAAGGAATAAATTTTATTTGGTAATAATTTTATTTCTAAAATTTCTAGTAGTAATTTTTCGTAAAAGTATAAAAAATAAACTTTCCGGTACATATATTAATATTAACAATTTAAAATCGAGACAAAATAAAGTGTTACCAATTATAAGCTTATAATGATTATGGTTAAGATAAAAATATATTAAAGAGGTTTTTTAAGGCATTTGTAAAATGCTAGCTTTAATAATACATATAAATACGTATATGGGGCTAATGTGGGTCCTTATCTATGATAAGGGACAAAGGAACAAACAAGGTTAACAAACAGGGAACACTTCATATGTACTACAACGCACCTACTCCATCATACTCTACATTAGGTACCTAACGCAGTATGAATTTTAATGGATTGGACGAGATAATACCTCAAACTTACATCCTGTCATTGTGACATTGTCGGCCCACATCCCACATCCCAATTATCATGACAATAAGTGCTAAACATTACCTACTATCTAATACCTAACGCAAATGGCAGTATTATCGTGTCGTTTAGTATCGATATGGCTATTATCGCTACTCTCGATCAGGACAGCCCTGGCTATACCACCTCCACATCCTATGATTACACCGGCTCCCGACCTAAGTAACCGAGTAGAAGTAAACCGCCGCTTCGAACCCGGAAGTTACATTCACAGCATAATAGACAGCCTTGGGAGCGATGTCTCCAGCTATGTAGCATCAGGCGTACCACAGTTCTTCCAAGACTTCCCTAGTGGTGAAGCTGTTGCGAGCTCTCTTGGAATCCATAACTCGGACCTAGATGCTAAGCCGACTCAGGTTCTAAATATCCCGTAAGGATAGACTGTAATAGCTCACCGCTGTGACGAGCCCCCCGCTAACAAGAAGTGTGCTTTTTAGAGCATACGCGAACTGGACCGAAGAAGGATGGAACGTTCGAGTGCATGGAAACGTATACAAGCAACCTGATATCTCGCAAAAGAAACTCGATGATCTCGCCAATGTGTTTCTCATCGATGTAGATATAGATGAGCTGTCCGAACCAGAGCAAAAGCAAGCTCGAAATTTGACAGCTTCAATCTTTGTCGTCCAGCAGGGAGATTTGAATGTCACTATCGACTTCGAGAATGATGTTGACGTTCGTCCGAATGCAAGCGGCGGCGTGGTCAATGCTGTGAGTTGGTACAGATACGAATGAACTACGTATTGTCAGAAGACTAACAAAAACCAGGAGGGCGGTGCGCAATCCGTCGATCTTCCGTATAAAACAACAAATGAAGGTGACTTTGACGCTTTCGTCGTCCTTCAGAACATAACTGGCCCCAATAATGGACACCTGATGGCCGGCGATGAAACTTCATCCATTCAGGCTCTCAACATGTACGCCAGGGGAACCGACACAGGAAACGCGACGGCCTACCTGGTGCCGCCAACAGGCTTTACGATAATCTCTGATATTGATGACATTCTCCGTGTCACCAAGATCTATGACCCAAAGGAAGGTCTTTTAAACTCATTCGCACGAGAATTTACTCCCTGGAGGAATATGCCGGACATCTACGCCAACTGGTCTGCCACGATCCCGAATTTCCACTTTCATTACCTCACCACGACACCGGAGCAGGCGACGAGGAACTACATGGAGTAAGTTCGTTCGCGCCATTGGGCTTCTAGAGGCGTCACTAGTAAGGAGTGCTGGCTAGAACTAACCACATCACAGATTCATCTACAAGACGTACCCCCTCGGCTCATTCGATACGCGGCCGCTGAACTTTTCGGACGTTTCAGCGACGCTATCAATACGTAAGGCGCTACTGGACAAGGTCTTCCAAACCTTTCCGCAGCGGAAATTTGTCCTTATGGCCGACACGTCCAACTCAGACGTCATGAAGGACTACCCGCAGCTAGTGCACGACTACCCGGGACAGGTACAGTGTATATTCCTACGCAACACATCAGCAACGGACAGCTCGGACCTGTTCCCCTACGACACCTCGGGCTTCAAGGGGATCGACCAGAGGCAGTATATGTTCTTCGTCACGCCCGACGATTTGAGAAACGTGGATATTGTCGGGGGAAATTGCCACAACCAGGCTGTCGTCCAGAATGTGACGTTTGGGTATCAGTGGAGCGGGCTCGGGAATGCTGCGTCGTCTTCTCGGTGTTGGAATTGGACTTGGGGTTGGCTGTCGGTGATAGCGGCGCTCTTCTTGCTTCTTTGATTGGGGCTTTTACTGGGTGCGTTACGCGGATATTGGAACGTCGCTGGAAGATTGATGGACTTTGACCGTTCATACTGTATATCCCGAGTTGAAAGATTGATTATGATTAGCTTGTCTTCCTTCATTTTCTAATTATTAACCTTAGAGAGAATACGACTGTTAAAAGGTCTTGACTAGAGACTATACCTACCGTGTCACTGTTAATGCCGGACGCGTCTGGGATATGATCTCTTCTTGGCGACTTTATCCGACCACAAAGCTGACAAATGAAGGAAATAAATCGTCAAATAGTTTAATCCTATAAGCTATTGTATCAGCTACCTTTCCTCGTTCCAACGTTGGGATCGACTGTGCTGACAACGATTACATCAAAATTATTGTTTTTCTTATGTAAACGGCTCCGATTCCTCATTTCATTCATGTCTTCTAACGAGTCGTGTTATTAGTAAACGTCTCTGACTAAAAAGGCATGGGTCGGCTGTTGCAATTCATACCTTAAATTCCCAGTCAGAAAGGGGATATCTATCGAACCATTATAACCCAGGTAGGTAGCCCCTGTTTTCTAATAATATTAATCCAATACGCCGCCACTCTATCTAGGAGAAAATTTACCGGCTCCGACAAAAATCTACCCATCTGTAACTGTTTTGTGAAACACCAACTTCAATAGTTACCCATGCAGAATGCCGTCAAAAAACAGACGCCATTTTGCCAGGCACATAACATCGGTCCATGTGGTTGTGCCAAGTACCTCCTTAGCTTACTGGGATAGGAGAATAGCCACTCGTATTATTTACGCGTCTTTTCTAGGTATTTGAATTACGTTAGTCAGGGGCTTGTACGGTTACAACTGCTCTACGTGGTCAGCATTTTCAGCACAACTTCACCCAAATTCTTATTAACCAAATACAATTACTCATTAACCATAAGAACCAGTATTGTTCATTATTATGTCTAATTCTAGAATTGTCGCATATGTAGTAGTTTGTAAAACCCATTCCCGAGGTCCCGAGGTCCCGAGGAGTAAGTACCGCATACATACATTATGGCCAATGTGACCATTACCCGATTTTGATCAGCGGTCTGGTAAGTTTTGCAAGTAGGTAACATAGTCGGTAGGAGTAAAACTTCCGTTAGAGGGGTTATGAGATTACCTGGAATATGTGAAAAACAGACAAGGAAAAAAAGGGGGGGCACCAAAATTACGGAATGTTGTAACGGGACAGGACAGAGGTCATCGTAACCTGATACATTCCTAATACCGTCAAGTTGCATGTCGATTAACTACTCTCCTTTGTATAGATTAGAGCCTATTAGAAGAAGTTTAAGCAGGATATGCGTACCGTTTAGGGGGTTAGGTTAGGTACATATTGGGAATTTAACGGAAATTGGGCAGGGCTTCTTGATAAGAGTGTTCCACGTCCCGTTGGCTCTTCTGTTAGGTTCTTACTAGCTCTAGATCAGGTAACACCTACCGAGCCACACCCAGGGTGAGTTTCTTACAAGCAGCAGGAGACTAGCTAGAAGGCACGGTGCTATTTGATGTAGGTATACATTTTATAAGGTTGGCTGACGCGGTTCGATTTCATATTCCGCTGTAACCCCTCAACACGACCATCCATGCATGGGCCTACCAAAGGCTGCTCTAAGCCGTACTCGACTACTTTTCGATATGGATCAGTTCTTCGGCGGTGTCTAGTTGTCCGGGACGGGATACTACATAGCGTCTCCCGTCATCTTAAGATAGGGCTGATGGTTGGACACTCCAATTTCTCCCTTGACGTTGGACAAAGTTGGATAACCTGGTGTTGGCTAAAAGACTTAGAAGAATGCAACCGCATGAACCCTGCCGCTGCCAAGGTTGATCCAATGACCAGATATATCTGTACCTTAGGATAAGTTTGTACAACACTTATGAGGAAGACCTGCCTTCATGTATGTCACCTCGATCATACAAAATGTTCTAGCCTTTCGGATCCCGAAACTCGGGAGTTGTAAGATCCAATGGTCGTATGCTTCCCGTCGCCAAAGAAATCTTCGAGCAGGCAATGATCGACGATCGAGAATTACCGATAAACGATCAGTGATAGGTCAAATGTAGGGCATGTCTGTTTAGCTGCAAAAAGCATCCCTTATTAATACCATAACCCTTATTAAGATCCAACACAGCGAATCAGCACGACCCAATAGTCTTTATTACAGCTAATAGCCAGTCCCCTAGAAGGAAGGTCGTTGTTCAACCAAACCTACGAGTTCCCCTATCTGAGCATGGGAAAAATTAACGCCACCCTCTTGAAGGTGTCTGGACCAAACTAGATTCGCGCTATCAAAAATACGAGCAAGAAAGCAATTACGTTATTTCGAGGAACCATAAACTAGACCAGAACAAGACCACTAGGGTACATACAACTACTTCATTCTAGTTGTCTTAGTAGTCTTGAGGTAGACGCGTGAAGCTATTTGGTGAGAATTTGGTCTTATTGGAGTCAAGCACGAAGTGTTGGTCCTAGTATGATATGATACATCATGAAACAATCAAGAATACCTACATAATGCAGTTCATGATAGATATTGTATCTTATGAATGTCAATTGATGGACCTTACCTATAGTATGCACTTTATCGAGCTCTTTCTATGGTCTAGAATAGATAAAGGTCGACGTATGGGGCCGCAGACTACAGTGAGGTTTGTAATAAAGGAAAGTGGCCTAAACATAACACATGTTCTTTATCGAGTCTATATTACCATTATGTAGAATCTTAGAATTCTTAGGCCAGGCGAGTGTGCTAGGAAGTTGATAGGGAATATGACTATGCTTTACGATTAAATTGGCATCTGTTTACGTGTAAACCGTAACGTCAATAAATACCTATGTTCCAAACGTAAGTCCGTGTTAAACGATACCAGTACTATCTCCGCCTTACATCAAGCCTACGTCACGATAATATTATTAGGAATGATACCTATTAAACAAGGAGAATGATATGTTTGTCTTGGTAAATACATGCAGATTTTCTTAGATGGTTTAGGGAGTGCCCAGTATCCTGTCGGCTGGAATAGAAAGCCACAGTAACATAACGTTGAGATGACTGTTTACTTCCGAGCAAGCATGACTGTATTCCATAAATGACATAAGAATACTCAGATACCCGACTTTGAATTTCTCGGGCCGGTCCAATACTTACCGCATCTGGATGGTGGTTCAGCCCAAGGATGATGACATGATGGCATGTTTAGCGTGATCATTGGCACCAAAAAGTTGACGCGCATAGCAGGGGGCGCCCGCGGGGTGAATGGGAATCCTGGGATACGATATGTACGATGGAAAATGGAGGCCGTAGACATGCAGGTAGGAATCTGATGTGTCCAAGGTGGGAGAAGATAGTAGTACGGCATATGAGACATTTGATAAAATCGGTAATATGTCGTACGAGATTTGCAGCTGTCAGATATTCGATGTGACATTACATAGTATGTGCTGACACTCATTGCTTGTTTCGGTCCTTACTGCTAAATACTCTTGTACAACTCCTCAGCAACAAACCCTGAGGCTGAAAACTTGTAGGTGAAGAAGCTACGTAAATAGGGCTTTTGGAATTAGAGGTTGACATGTGTGGAGAAGATTGAAGGTGGAGCCAAAGCGGACCGGACAAGCACTTGCAAAAGCTTTAAAGCACGTGGCCGAGCAGGGCCTGGATGCTCCATACCGAGCGGGTCCCCACCTTCGATACCCCTGTTTATGTCACGGTTGCGGATAGGCGCATCCGTTAGTGTTCCCGATTTCCCAGCCACCTTAACCGTGCAATAAGGCCGACTGGTTCGGCTAGATTGGACCCGCTTCGACTATGGTATTTACCGTATGTCCTTGTTAACTGATAGGATGGTTTAACTACCTAATTTTCTGAAGCGGATATTCGCACATACCTAGAACACTTACACTCACTTATGTATAACTTTTAATACTGAAGCATCATGGAAACAAGCGACCTAACCGAATCACTATTCTCACGTCATGCTTCTCTACTTATTTACGTATCTACCTATAGATACTCTGAAATGGGAGTTTTATTTGTATACATACGTGTATGTCCTCAAGTGCGAACTAGCTACAGTATACATCGTATAAAAAGCCTAGCCAATCAAATTTAATGAACAATGTACTGTAGCTAGTTCGCACCTTGAGGACATACGCCCGCCTTCATGTCATCTTGGTTGTAGTATTCTTGCAACATAAATCGGACATAACAATTCCCGCCTTGGTACGTCCACTAATACGATGCATATAAGCCTCGCAGACCATTGCCGTCTTTGTGGCTTTACCTATCTCTACGTTGGAAATAAGGATCTATAAATTGCAATGTGCGAGCATCCACATAGATGCATAGATGCACATAGATGCCGTTGTATTAACCCTTTCTAAAGAGCTTCAGTGGTCGACCACGCAGGTTATGAAGAGTGCCGGCTATCATAATCATACCTAGGTACCTAGGGTAGGTACCTAGGGTACCTAATCATTGAGCTTTTGTTACATTCCGGATATTAGATTTGCTACCGATATTTTCTTTACAAGGCGCGTATAAGTTAGAGTACCAGAAAAAAAAACGATCTATCATCACGAGGCTCATATCAGACGCAATAGCTAATGCAGCAAGCCCGATTGAGAAACCCCAGGATCTATATTGCAACATTATTCTACTTCAAACCTGAATACATACATGTAGGCAGTTAGGGTCGTGTAGTTACGTGCCCTATTAATACGTCGCCCTCATTTCTTTTTATCCGTTAAACTGCATTATTATAATTATAATTATAATTATAATTTTACGGTATAAACTTAGTACTAAATCGAAGGTTTTTATTATGCGGGATCCTCTCACAAAATTGCGATTAAACTCCTTGTCTTAACATGACAGCTACTATTAACGCTCTGTAGGCATTAGGCGAGATAGCCTCGCCTAAGTGCTTGAAACTACTACCATACTAATTATTTACCCTCACCCATGGGCCATGGCTATGAGTGCTAAACCTCAAAAGTAACACCATACTTTCGTCCCATGGCAATGTGCGCTCTTTTTACTATGAGGACCGAACTCGGCGCAATCTTTGATTAGGAATATTTCCATGATCCGTTGAAATCGTCGCAATTCATCAGCTATTCAAGTGAAGCTAATCATAGGCTGATTTTGTAGCAAACGCCGCCGCTTCCGCCATACGATCGTCAGTTCATTATTATTAGAGCCTGGGCAAACTGGTGGCTGCGCCCCACAATCCCGGTCGTCTTGGATATTCCCCAATGCCATTAATCCGCTCCCTCAATCCCTGGAAACTGCTAGAAGGTCCCATCTGATTATTGATTATTCTCAACATTCGACGCCATGACTTCGCCGTCATCGGCCATACAGATATCTCCTCCTTTTAATAGCTCGTTGCTGGGATCGGGGCACCGGGAGTGGTATTGGTAGTCATCACTGTAGGGACTTGAGTCTGGTTGACTTTGTATCTTAGGATCCATTGATTTCCAGACTCATTTGTAGTAACAAGTTCCATCAGCGTGTAGTGTACTACGCCATCCTCGACCCGAGGAACGCAAATATCGTGCGAGTGCCTCGGCAAAGACATCTCGGGGACTTCTCCGTCGACATCTCGTCCCTCCGCCTACAGGATATATTAGCCAAATTTGTCTTGTAAGATGCGATCTCACTATCTCCGGGTGAGTGACTTACGCAGCAGTTTGCGCAGGGGGAATTGTTAACATATACCCAATTAGGGCAGTTATGAGTATAAAAGTACTTGCATCGGTACTTATAGAACCCACCGCTTCCACTCATCGTGAATAATACCTTCACTTGAAAAAAGGGAAGCTGTCGGCTTTAAAGGATGAGACTTTAGCGACTTAGTCGCGAGGCAGAGTAATGAGTTAATACTGAATGCCAATGGCAAGGAGGTTACTGCCCGCTGGCAGCCAAGCGACAAGGTTTCACTGACGGACTGCAAAGTCCAATTCAGTGAGAAAGTGACCAATATAGGTGCTCAAGAACCTCGAAATGGCTCTTGGTGCAAGGATGCTCCGAAACATAGAGTGATCTACCATGGTAGGTGTGCGGAAACATCCTTATTTATCTCCAGGGGTCTTATCCCGCAGTACTATATACGTAGCTTACTTAAGTACGTACAATGAGATGGTTTCTCAGTCTTGATTCCTCAAGAGGCGGCTTTCTAAAGATTTGTCTAGGCCGTGTCGATGTCCTGGCAAGCACGTTTGGAACACAACAGCTTAGGTTAGGCAGTCTTCCATATCAGACGCAGGCCACAACTATCTTCCAACGGGAGTCCCCCTGCCATGCATCAATGAGGACCCTGTGGCGACAAGGGTCAAAGTGGATCCGAAAGTGTTCTGGAAACACGCCTTTCATTTAGTTATGTATAGCACACTCCTATCAAATACTGTACATAGTAGAAAACTGTGCGGGAGCAGCTGGCATATCAACTCTGACATGTCATATATATGAGGGGTCGTGTCATATGTAGGTAGTAGATGAACATCGTATTATTTGGACCAACCTTAAGAAACGATGACTTAGGTCTTTGAAAAGAGCGCGAGTAGAGAGTCATCGGACCGTTACCAGTAAACCGCGCTCGTCTCGCTATTGGTATGTTGAAGGGTAGGATACGCGACATTATATTAAACATAACCTCTCACCCATTGGCGGAACTTGGGTAGAAGAAGTCGTAAGATTCCAACCGGGATTCGAGAACTTCGCATATATGAGTTCTGACAAAAAAGGGGCTCTTTCAGTTGGACACAAATAGTAGTTGTGTTCCAACGTAACCAATTTTTTTATAGTTTTGTTCCCTGCATTTTACATATCTGTTGTACTATGGCAGCATCGAAAGGGATCCAGACGGTGGTAGGAACGGGGGGGGGGGTGCCGGAGAGGAAGCTTTTCTCTCAGCGCCGACGGTTACACTGCGGCCAAAGGATCGAATAGCAGAGCGGAAAGGCTTGAAGCTTCCCAATGGGGACTCCTAGGAGTGGTATAAGCTAACATCAGACCCCCAACTACATATATGTACCTACCCACCCCCATTGCCATCTTGCCGCGCTTCTACCTACTCCCTTTTGACGATAGCCCTACATATGTTGCTAAGGAACCATTCTCCAATGCAGAATAATTATACCCCAGATGAGGCTGAAGATTCCAAGAAAAAAAAATCAAAGATTTACTATTGGCCGGAAAGCTCTCCGCGGTGGACAACAGCATAAAATTAATTAATAAATCTCCTTGCATCGCCCAACCTGCATACGTGTATGCATATATATTATATATACCTAGGTACATAGTATGTATGGTACCTACATACATACATGTGAGAGCGTACATACATAGGTACCTCAGTATATGTATATATTTACATACCTTACATTATGTAGGTATGTAGGTACCTAATGTATATACATTACACATAACTTACATGTACATATGTAAGTTTACAACTTATTAATTAAGCAAGCTCGTTTACTAACGGGCTCTTGCGTTCTGATCACCTTATAGTGGGAACACTGGAGAAACAAGGGAGACATTTAGGAAGCAACAGGGAAGTCCCCGGGGCAGCACTGACTCCCGCTGTGCTAGGTCGGGTAAGACCCTGGGAAGGCTCTCCGCTCCACTCAGGCACAATGTCTTAAAACTTAAACCCAAAAAAAAATCTCCGGTCTCCGGGGAGAGAGGCCGGAAAAACCTGGACTAGGACAGGGTCCAAACATTTTGACCCTTGACGTCAAACTTTGAAATTTCCCACACCAACCAACTTTCATCATAATATCAACTATCAAGAAATCTAGAAGTTCAGAAATTTACAGAAATTTATGCTAGATAATCTGTCGCGCAACGAATACTCTGCAAATACTTTGCAAATACTCGCTCACTCGCATCACGTCTGCCTATACATCTGCCTATCATATGCGCGTTAAGCCTAATCGTTATGTCTAATAGAATGCATGCAATCCTTCCTTTCATCTATCCGTGTCATGATCTACCTCTAGGCTCCTTTTTGTTTCGTCTGTCTCCCAAGCTAACCCACCATTCATACTCGGAATAGTATGTCTCTTTTTCGATGGCGACCACTTATTACAGATATTAACACGCATCTAGAAAACCTCGCTCTTAGTCGCCGTGAACCTGCACACTCGCACTCATATACAGATGCACGGCTTACCGTAGCCGGCTCGTGTGTTTGTACTTGGGTTGCCGAGCCTAGACTAAAAACAATCTATTGACATACGCACGTATGTATATTCTCGTAGTCATGGCCGATCATTCGCCATATCGAGCATTACCTTGGCGGATGCTTTACGACGAATACGGGTTATCGGCTTCCGTGTATGGGATTGCTCTTCGATCCCGTGGCACTTGTGGCGTCTATCGACACTCGCTGGCGCGCTCATCTCGGCGGCTAAACACGGGCATCTTGAGATTCATCTGGGTCACTACTCCGTATATGTCCTGGTTAAGGGAGAAAAGTTGTCGTATGTTCGGGTTATAAGCCCACGAAAGTTCCACCCGGTTTCCTGCGTATAGCGATGCTGGAACATATTCAATTTACGACTATCTTAAGCCGATTCGACTCCGGGTACAATCAGGTCCTCGGCTTAGATAATTCTCAAATGTATCATGCATGTCTTGTGTCGCGATGGACGACATACTCGAACTCTACCCTATTCCTAAGGAACCTTCGTATCGGAGTACACCACATGGACAACAGTCGCGGGTTCAGGATGGCGTGTCTTTCGTCAAGCAACATACGTAATTTGCAAGGCAAAGCAACTTTGAGCGGGTTTTGGAAAACTGTCCCAGATGCGGATTGATGTTTACTAATACCACAATGTCTTGTATTTGGTACTCGCATATGCTCTGCATGTGTTGGCTTCAGATCATTTCCAACTCCAGAACTGTTCTTTCTCTTACCGTCGAACTTGGACGAAGGCTGGTTAGTACTATTAACCTATTCTTACTAGCTTAGTGTCGGGGTTGGTTCCATGTCCACGATGGACTTACAGGACCACGGCCTGGGGTTGACACCTTCATACACATGTCATTATCTCGAATTGGAGACTGTTAGCGACACTGGGATAAGCTTAGCTGTGATTGGCAACTGGGACCATGCTGATCTACTTTTTTTTATGGCGTTGATATAAACTGGTCAACCCGGGTTGTTGGTTCTGTTGCATCTCCAATCCCTACCAGGGGATTAGGTACACTCGCTACTCGAGAGCCAGCCAGCCTTACTCGCTGATATTCTATTACTGCCCCATTAGCGGCATGCAATGTGACACTCGATGGCCCGCGTCGTATGATACTGCAACTCAGGAGACCAGTATTGATTTTCAAACCAAGCTTTCAGTTCAGCAAGGAGTCTGCCGGGGAATATTGAACAGGAAACAGCCAGTGATATTGTTAGATTCCGCGCCTTTATTATTCTGGGCCTGGGCGGGAGAATGATACAATCAGTACCTTCGCTTACACGCCAATACCTTGATACCCCATCTTGGAGATGTGGGAATCTGAAAAAACACTAGAGAAGTTTGCTATTCGGTTTCATCGAATTGCAAGGAAGGTACATCTTGAAGCACTACTGTTTACCTAGGTAGATCGCGTTGGCCATTTACTAAAAAATTCGGTCAAGATACCAGACCCTTCTAACCCCTGATTTTCGCATTTCACCACTCAGAATCAGAGTTCGAAACATACTACGGTGGGACGACATTCGCAAACGGCCAGCTATTTGCATAGAATATAGAGGGAGGCTACGAAAGCCACTATAAGGTTTCGGTGTCCTATGTTCTGAAGATGTTGTGAAACGACGGGATCAAGGAAAACCGCATGAGAATCTTATCACAAGTCAATCTTATCACAAGTCTTTCGGATTCTAGGCAGCTACCTACAGCAATTCGCGCCGAGAAGTCCCTACAGATGTGATGTTGCATGGAGGTATTACCACTATTACCACAGCTCGTATGGCGACCGCGTCTACTCCGTTGCCTGTACAACATCTTGGCTCAGTTCTCATTTGCGGATCAGCATTACGGCCCATAACTTCCGAATCTCCAGGTAAGTTACAGGAACCAATAATCACACCTTCCCCTATGCGATTAATTAAAAACGGAAACTCGTGTCGCCACTTGACGTAAGGCGCGAGCTCTTCAGCTACACCTCCTTTATTATGCCACCTCCAATATGAAGATAGAGAAACAGAGGCACCTGAATGCTTTACATACGATGGCACGTATTCTACTCTTGGTAGAGCTCTACCTGATTCTACTACCACCGGTAGCACCCGCAGTAATGAGAAGGTTGGTACTTGACTTTCAATAGTCGGTCAACAATCTCGATACCTATATCTTATTTCAGACTATTCTCTGCGAACGAATTGCACAAGGACAATGGCAAAGGAAAATGCGCGTGCCTTTTCAAGCTAGTCAATTACACTAACGTAAGATGAAAGATGGTTGAGTTACTTTCCTTAGGAACTTTACGTGGCGTTCTTTAGATTTGATCAAACACGCATAACCGATAATAGGCGTATCAGATCTCAGACGATATGCCTTGGTAGTTATTAATCTTAGTCAGGAGCATGTGAATGCCTTCTTATCCCATTCTTCTTGGCCCTCCGAGTATATCCAAGTATATCTTCGGTGGTGGCAAAATCGGAGAAGCATGCAAGTTGGAAGTTTTCTAGTATAATACGACGCTACTTGAGCATCAAGGCAAGATTTGCGGCTTACAAAGGTCGATATCATGAAATCGTGGCGACCGTAATTTTACAGTGCCGATGCGAAGATACTGGTTACATGATTACATGAGGTTCTCCGGCCTATCTCCTATTTCAGTCCTATTTTGGAGGAGCTTATATGATTTTACTCTCCGGCACCGCGGTCCAACATAACGCTACAGCTCTCGCAAGACATAGCTACCTCGATTAAATATTGGCCTCAGGTGTATCCCCTAAGAGTTGTTCCCTAAGAGGTATTCCGAGCTTGACGGCGATCCCTACGGGAACTTACTTCCTCGCCACAATCTCGAGATCATCCATATACGCGGGCTAGTCAGCCTAGGTAGCCACCATCAAAGGGACACTTCGCCTAGTTGGCAATCACCAAGGACGAGTTTATACTCTAATTTCATGACCTGATTGTTTTTATAAGCGGCTTCCTTCGGACTGACGATCATGCTAGATGGTCGGGTTGACAGAAATATGTATCTCGGCAACTTGGACTCTTTCGGGACAAGTCTGAAGAAGGAAGACATCGATACATGAACACCAGGGCCGAAGACTCGTCGGTAAGCTTTAGGCCAATCAAGGGACTGACTTGTCGAGAAGCCGTCTAGACTGTTCCAGAACCAAGATCGCTTGGCCTTTAAAGCCTCGTGATGGCTGCTTGGGAAGTATTGTGGACCGCTACTATGCATGGAGACCGATGCCTGGCGTTGGAGATGAGAGATGCGGCCGATATCTGTCCACTGCGTATGACTTCTCGTATTCATGCGGTTGGCATCTAGACCTCATTACATGCGTGGTCGTTTTATCCCCTCTGCGTCTTATGATAGACGCATGCAAACGGTAGTTGCACGCCCTACCTCTTCTAACCAGCTCTCCGAGCAACCGAGGCTGTGTCATGTCTTAAGGGTTACGTCTCGCTATCGAAGATCCTCGGTAACAAGATATTTTCAGAAGGAAAATACTTACAGTCATTGGTACGTCAAGGCATTCGAGTATGTATGCTTTAGCCCCCAGTCGAATTATGCGCCAATTGGATCGATCGGTCTTGATTCAAGCATATGAGAATACTATCTCGTTTGGACTGCCCCTAAAATACCACTTGAATCTCGTTCCGGTATTAACCTGAAGCTTGCTTGGAGAGATTTTTAGGATCATCGAAGAAAGTATTTTCTCAACTGCTCAGCAAGGGGCGATCTTTTCTATTCCCCTTTCCCTACGTTACGTTACGTTACCTAAGTACCCCCTATCTTTTAGGTCACAAAGTAAAAGCAAGCGACTATTCGACCATTGATTCCAAATGTGTCTATTCTAGTAGCTGAGAATGGTAACTACCGAAGTCCAATGCCGGTACGAAGGGCAAGGATATCCGCACAGGATAAACCGCATCTCTGCAGGCTGTCTTGGGTGTGTGAAAAATCTCGGTGAGTTTTTTTACGCCTCTTTTCATATTGCATCCCCAGTCTTTTTACCTGCCTATCATAATGAACCGGTCAGAAGATCAGAAGATCAGAGCGCCACAGCTTGGACACGGAATACTGACTCTGCCCGTATTCATTACAAGAAAATATTCGCTTGCCTAGTTCCTCGCTTTCCCTTAACCACGGCAACTACCGTTGATA
Organism: Daldinia loculata; assembly: GCF_022478755.1. Lineage (NCBI taxonomy): Eukaryota > Fungi > Ascomycota > Sordariomycetes > Xylariales > Hypoxylaceae > Daldinia > Daldinia loculata. The sequence goes on along the minus strand of NW_026054884.1, from coordinate 83,561 downwards.
CACTGCTCTGCCGTCCGCCTCGATAGGTATTCGAGATTCGGCACTCATCTCCTTGATGCCGTGCTCATTAGCTAGCTCCGACGGCGGCCAGTAGACCTGCATTGGCGGTTGGGTAAAGGGCGGTGCGCCCCATGTCGTCGAACTCCAGTTACTAGGACCTATTATACTTGCTTGGGCTCGCAGTTCTGCCGCCTCTTGCCTCCTCTTCTGCCGCCGCGACCAGAACATCCACAGTACCACCGCGCCCAGGGCTAAAACCACGAATGCAGCACCAATCCCGATACCGGCCGCGGCGCCGGCGCTAAGCTTGATGCCCCCGTTGTCATCAGGTTGCGCTTCCGCTGTCGTTGATGTCGAGGGCCAAGTTTCTGATGCGGGGGCGGGGGCCGAGTTGTCTGACAGTGATCCGGAAACTACGGTTGCTGTCTGCCCTGCCGTCGTTGTCGCGGGACTATTCTGGATCACAACGCCGTACGCCATGATGGTACCAGGAGCGAACAAACTCGTTAGCGATCCGGCTTCCTCATACCCATTCAGTGTGCCATCGATCGTCGTGAAGGCCGTCTCCGTGTTTACTCTGTATACGGACATGCAACCGAGCGTCGGTCCCCACGGGTAGCTATAGCTGCTCGACGTAGGGGCACATTCGTAATTCCCTTGCCTAGATAGGTACGTCTCATTAGATTTCTACATTCGGTATATCGCTTCCCTCGTTGTTCGGGTCCGCTCATCTCAGTATCAAGTACGGTATCCTATCCTATCCTATCCTACCAAATACTACGGATGGGTGGCTACCGTTACGGACATTTAAGAGTAAGGGAGAAAACGCGTATGCATTATTACTTACGGACAACATGTCGCCCGCGTGGCGACGATTGTATCTCCGTCGGTCGATATGGACTCGCAGGCGCGTGTATAGCCAGAAGGGCATACACCAGGGCTGTAATACTGATTTTGATAGGGAGAGTAGTCGTCAGGGAAGCATGATGATTGTCCCGGTCGGCCATGCAGCCAGTAGAAGGTTGAAGCGGTGTTGACCCAGTACAGCGCCGACGATGCGACACAGTCGGGTGGTGGCGCGAAGCTCGTTGTAAGTGGACCGAGCGACATGCTTGCGTATGGCTCTAAGCCCTCGGCCGAGTGAGTGGTCGATAGACGGATAAACGATTCGGATCCCGTGTTTACGTCCTTCTCCTATCTCTATCCCGTGTCCTTTCTTCTTCTTCTTCCAACAGACCGACTAGCAATAACAGTCTTTCACTATGCGCAATCTGCCGTGCTTGGTTGCACTCGTCTCGTCTCTTTATTATTTCCGAATTAATGAGAAAAAAGACATATCGTTTTCGTCTTTTCTATCTTTTCCACGGCGATGCTAGGTACACGCAAAGAGGAGAGAAACTAGAACCCGACCAACTAGAGAAAACGTCTCCGTCTACCTCGTCTACCTATGTACAGATTGGCAGTATGGCTAGTTTATGAAAAATTTACTGGGTGATTGACATGTTGGCACTTAGGACGCCAGAAGGATTGGAATCCCGGACTAGCCCATGATCTCATGTCGTATGGTGAGCCTTCCATCATAGGTTCTTTGTGCCGCTTCGCCTGTCGAGTATGTACCTATGTACGGATTACTGGCTTAGCAAATCAAGGGGCTCGCATGTGCCGCTGTCATTGGGAGACTCATATGTTTTTTTCCCCTGGGCCGCCACACATACATACATAGCGGCGAACCTGGTTATATTTTTGCTCCTTACCTGCAAATACATATGCATGGATAGGCAAATAGGGTAACAATAAAGCGCGTCTATGCCACCCCAGCCCTGCCACTTTTGGTAGGGATCGACGTGCCTTGGGGGCCAATTCTGATTAACAGGCGGTCACGTATCTATGTATGTACTATGTAAATGATACGGAATACGGGATACCCCGTTTAGAAGTGGGCGGCTATTAACTACCTACCTAAGGTATGTTAAAATAAGAAAATCGGAATCCTTCGTCGGCTTCTTAGCCCTACACGGACCCCAGACACGGATACATAGCGGTTAATCGACTAAAGCACCGCTCCGTAGGTCAAGCACTGCTGGATGTAGTAGCTTAAGTCCGTTGTCAGGTATTGTAGGTCCGAGGTTAAGACGTCCGGATATTATACAACTGTCTGTTTACATATGCAGGGGTAAATATCAATAGCCTTTCCGCTTTTGCGTAGTAGAGTAAGTCGTCCACTTATGTAGAAACCACACCATGTCCAAGTCTCCCGTGCCTCATCTCGTTACACGTTTTCGGTGAACCCACCTAGAGTTAATAACCTATATAAGACCTCATTCACCTGTGCTTCGCGAGGCAGGCAGTCTCATTAATTCTACCGCGAGATAAGACCTAAATGCGATCAACCTCCACTATAAGTTACACTACGAGGGGCACCATTTATGTAAAACACCAAAGTCTTTTGCACAACTCCGTCATAAATTCAATTAACTAGCTTGAATACATAGACGGATACTAGACCGATGCTATCAGGACCAAGCCATTTCTGTTAAGCTTCTAAACCGTAGGCCATCCGCTCTAATATTTATTTATCGCGGCCTCGTTCTCATCTAAGATAACTTGCCTCAGCCTTGCAACCCCTGCTTGGTTAAAAAATTGAGTATATGACACGGATCGTACACCTCCAAGAACGCTGGAACAGCAATTAGTATATCGTGCAGTCCATAATAAGATTCTGTTGTAGACTGCCGTCTCTGAATAAGGCCCCTCGTAGAGATATGCTTATTAGCCTTTAGACTGTCAATCCCAAGTTTCTTACCCTCGAGGCGTCGGCTCGAGCCTGCATCAAAAGGACTATTGGACTCTGATCATCCTAGCTCGCAGGGTATTCTCGTTTCATAAGGGTGATTATAGTCTAGTTCAGCGGCCGCCCTTCATAGCAGCTCGGCGTCTCATCTTGTCGGCCACTGCCTTCAGTGCCAACTTGACATCTTTCTGCCCGTCCCAAGACTCGATATCGTAATATACGGGGGCGAGTTCCTGCAGCCATTTAGTTAGTTATATTGCCCGGACTTCATTTAAATATACAGAATATACAGTATTGACTTACCAAGAGCCACTCCGGCTTAATTCCGGTGACGGTTCGGATATAATGTTTGGATGTCATGACAAATTCGTTGTAGAGGACCCAGTCGTATTCTGTCTGGAGCACGGTGCTCGGGTGCAGCATCACTTGTTGGCTGTTGTCTTTCAGGGTGCGGTATACCCTATCCTTCTCCTTTTTGGCCACTTGCATGAAGAAGCCAGTGACAAGTGCGCGACGAATATTAATATAGTAATTTTTATCGTTGAAGTCTGTGCTGATGAGATGCAAGCCCTGCGTTTCCATAATGCGCTTGAGTTGAGCACGGACGTTATCCGCGCTAGAAAGATGACGGAACGACAGATAATGCTTATGGCACCATGTCCTCGCATCTTCGTTGCGGTTCAAGACCCCCTTAAAAGCGTGGTACACATTTAGCATAGTTAAATGATCACCGTCGTTGTGCTTGAACAAATTCTTCATTTCATCAGCTTCTCGCCTCTTTTGAGCTGGGCGCACGAAGATCTGAGGCACCGAGAGGAGTGCAGTGATCGAGAGCATTTCATTCGAACAGTAGAATTCAGGGCTCGAAATGAGCATGACGGCCAAGCTGGGATCTAAGGGAAACTCGGATGCTAAACCGCCAAGAGCTGTCAGTTCCCCCTCGTCGTCGAGGCACCTAAGATAGTTAAGTTCCTCGAGAGCCCGCATCATGGTCTCGGGAGCAGGAGGGTCCATGAGATCGAAATGAACCAGATCTACAACACCAAGCTTCTTGAGCTCGAGCACGGTGTTCGCAAGGTTAGATCGAAGAATTTCTGGATATGTCTGCTCGATCAGCTCATCTTTGAACGCCTTTTCCGTATAGAGCCGGAAACACTTTCCAGGCTTTGTTCGACCAGCACGACCAGCTCGCTGCTGAGCAGAAGCCTTGGAAATGGGAGACACCAAAAGCGACTCCACTCGTAATCGAGGATTATAGATCTTCTGTTTACTGAAACCGGGGTCGACAACATAGACGATACCGTCGATTGTCAAACTTGTCTCAGCAATATTTGTTGATACGATGCACTTGCGACCAGGCCTACCACCTTTCTTGAGCGGAGGGGGTGCTGGGTCGAAGATTTTCTGCTGCTGGTGTGGAGGGAGGGTACCATAAAGGGGATAGACCGCCATCGGTCCGCAATCAGTTTCCCTGACAAGCTCGTCGACTTCGAGGGAGATCTTCCTGCATGTATCCTCGATCTCTTCCTCGCCAGTAAGAAAGAGGAGAATGTCCCCTTCGCCCTCACCAGCATGAATTTGAAGCACAGTACGTATCGCACCCTCCACGTAATCCTTCTCGGGCTCGGGTGTGTAGAAAATCTCGACGGGGAATGTTCGACCTGGGACAGCGAGCAAGGGCGCATCGAAGAAATATCGTTGGAACTTCTGCGCATCTAGCGTAGCAGACATGACAATAAGCTTGAGGTCGGCCCTGCGCCTGGTGATTTGCTTCAGAAGTGCCATAAGTATGTCGGTAGCGAGGGTACGCTCGTGCGCTTCGTCCAAAATAATACAGCTATATCGCGACATGTCGTGGTCGTGCATCGCCTCCCTCAACAGCATACCATCGGTCATGTACTTGAGCATCGTCTTGGAACTCGTCTTGTCTTCGAAACGGATACTATAACCGACCTCCTCTCCTAGGGTAACGTCAAGCTCGTCGGCAACACGCTGGGCAACGGACATGGCGGCGACTCGTCGGGGTTGCGTACAGGCAACTAGCTTTCGACTAAGATGTGGTAGTTCGTCATAGACGACATATTGAGGAATTTGCGTCGTTTTACCAGAACCGGTCTCACCGACGAACACCAGGATTTGCGATTTGTGATATAGATCGAGAAACTCTTGTCTACAGTAGGCGCATTAGTATATGATCGTAAAAAGGTAAATAATGTAAGGATGTAAAGGATCAGAACAAACTAATGAAAGAAAGCTTACCTTTGCTTATGAACAGGGAGGTTGCGCCTCGACTTCAATATGTTAAAATACTGCTGTGAGTGCGGTTCCCCGGTAAAAGGATTATTGTCGCTATCCTCAGCTTCGGATGCTTGTTTGGCTGTGGTCTTTCGTCGTTCGAAATGCGCCAGAGGAGAACCTTTTGGCAGTCTATCGCTAAACCCGAAGCCGTTTCCGTTGTATTTGCTATCCGAGTCACCATTACCATTACTCCAATGTGCAAGGTATTTGTTGTATTCGGCCGGTTTCGAATCGCCGCCCTCTTCCGTTTTAACGCGCTTCATAGGCGTCTCAACATCTGGACTGCTCAGGCGCTTCTTATCATTCTGCGAACCTTTGCCATTTGATTTATCAGCCATCGCTACTAGTGTTTCTGCTGATGAACCCAAGGATATGTCGTTGTATGTCCGAGAGATTGGATGCTGTCGCAATGGATGGCTGTTAGGACAAGGCTGAAGAAAAAAAAGGCAAAAAGGCAGAAAGTTAGAGGTCAATGATTTATTTTTTATTTCTTTGGTTAAAACGTTCCATGCCCCACTTCTCCATGCCTCTTGCCTGCTTGCCCCAAAATGATACCGGCTAACCGTGCATTCATTCATTTAAACAAGATTTTATACTTTATATGTGCATATATGAATGCATGGAAATAGATAATTCAAGTATGACGGTGGTATTTGAGGATAGTACTTTAAATAAATTAAGGCAATAAGTACCTAGGTACCTAGGTAACAACATGAACAATTGCAATTCATAATGTATTACACATACACTGGGTTGTACAGCCAGAAGTCATCGCAATCGAATCTCTCAAGGAAAGAGTCCTAAAGATCTCAAGAAGTGACTCGTCGCCTAGCCATAGTATACATCCGTCCAACTCCTTGGATCCCCCCGCCTAACCACATATAAATCTCCTTCGTATACACGAACGGAGGGGTACGAAATCAAAACATTCCCTTTTCATGAGCCCTATGCCCGAGAAATAAACAAGCCTATGTAGGCGCTAAGTCTAACTGTGAGACGATCATCTGCCGGAGGCTGAGCAAGATGTCGTTTAATCAACGCCAAACTCCACAGAACGGCACATGCCATCCCCGGGACCATTATTTCATGGTTTCGTTATGCTCGTGTCCTGTTCGCCACATTCCATATGCTACTTTCTCGGAACGGTAATTTCAATATTCTCATTTGCGGTATTGCAGTGCGTGCTACTGATCCGCCGGGCATCTCTGATAATGCTCTCAATCAATTCCATGGAATCATCTGGTACTTCCGGAAGGTCACTCGTGTCCACTGCTATCGAAGGTACAGGTGCCGAGGCTATGGGGGTCGTGGTATATCTTCCTGGTGATGATACTGACTCTGTTGCGCTTGGCTGTTGTATAGCTGTGGTGGTTGATAACCGTTGTATGTCTGGTCGTACGTCACGTACGGAAACTGCCCGTGACTCGTCTGGCTGAGGCTGCTGCTGTTAGGCACTGTCTGCGGGAACTTCTGCCAAAAAGGTCCGCTTACATTGCTGGGCTGGGGCCCTGGACTTTCTATGTGCCTCGGATTTCCGGATCCGTTGTACATAAACGGGCCCGGCGCATTTGGGGTAATAGTCGGGGTGGCTATGGTTGGTGTCACAGAACGAGATGGGTGTTCCGTTGGGAAATATTGAGGCTGAACCGGAACCTGTGACTTACGTAGCGTTTCCCACGGCCGAGGAGGTGGTATATAAGTCTGCCTAGGTGGTAGACTTGGTGTTCTTGCTAAAGCATTTGAGTTTGTTGACGAGGGCTGCTTCTGGCCCATAGTGGCCATATTCGATGGTGGGGGGGTATCTACCTTGGACTGTGATGAGTTGGGGCTTGGAGCTGAGATGATCATTGGCGACGGGACCGAAGTGACCTGAGAAGACAACAGTGGCGTTGATGGCGATTGCTGATTTAGCATAGCTTGGTGTGCTTGAACGGTAGTTTGCTCGTTGCGGGCCTCGAAGTTTCTCGTCTGTAACAATGCGGCATATTGGGCTCGGATTGCTGGGTGTAGTTGTGTTATAGGTCCTTCATTTAAATACGAGGAATCTACGACACGTGCCGGTGTTTGCTGGACTTCTAGCCGTCCGGTTGATGCTATGTGTGTCGTCGGCAGCGTCACTTTCTGTGTTGCAAGTGGAGTAGGAGAATCAGATGTTGGTAGACCAGCTGATGGACGAGCTGAGCCAGAATTACCCGCGTATGGCGCTGGGCTAGGAGTACCATTGTTCGGGATACCATTACTAAAAGAAATCTGGCGAGTAGGAGGTGGGCCAGGAGTACCGCTGCTGAAGCCAGATGATCGCCTTCTAATCTCAAAAAGCGCTTCAGGCGATCTCATCAGATGAGCTCGAAGGTTACCCTCGTAACCGTTGGTAAAACCACCCCAATTGGCGTAAGGTGTCCTATACTTGGTAGAATCTCTAAATGATTATTAGCACAGAACTGAATCGCGAGAAACTTGGCTGCTATACCTATTGTGATGAACCTGGAAAAAGGCATATCTCTGAACGATGCTTGGTCGCGCTTGCTTAGGGGCATTGTATTGCGGAGGAATCTTGGCTTCTCCCATAGTCCCTTGAGCGGATGCAGAAGATGGTCGAATGGCAGACGAAGTCATCGGCGTGTCGAATGAACGGTTAGATGCCAGCGATCCAGACCTAGCTCTAGCTTGGGCCTGGAATAGTTGGCCGTTTTGCGGTGACGGCGAGGGCCCAAGGCCAGGAGGTTGACTAAATCCATGGCTAAAGGGTGATTTGGAGGTAGAATCAATTCGGCCACCCCCGTACGAGAATGGCGGTGTCCTAAATCGATGATCTGAACCAAACGCCAAAGACTGACCATTGAGTGAAGACCGGCTCCGAGTGTGTCCGCCCTGCGGAGGTGTTGGTCGAGGTACGGGAGCTGGCCGCGATATAACGTGTTGGGCGGGGGGTTGTCTGCTATGTTGTGGTGTAGAAACTAGCTTTTGTGTAGTTTGCTGAGGAATAAATTGTCTGCTTTGCTGATCCGTAGAAGTTTGTTGACGAATAGATTGTTGTGGAGGGTAATGGTTGATGAACTGGGGGGTGTAGACCGGCTTCTGGATATTCTGCTGTGGTGTATACGGCCCCTTTTGTTGCATAATAGGTGGCGTAGGCGCTGGTTTTGGTATAGACTGCTGCGGAGTACGCTGTAAGGTCTGCTCAGGGGCAGGAACCAGCCTCGGCGCTGTGCCTTGTGGAGGATAGAATGGTGGCCTTGGGATGTATTGCTGTGCCGTGAAGGGAGGAGGCTTCGGAACGAACTGTTGGGTCGTAAAGGAAGAATGGACGTAGGAAGGAATAACAGGATCCCTTGGCTTGTACTGGTATGGCTTATCAGGTTTCGCTCCTGTTGTGGTCGGAGTCTGTACTGAAAACGTGGATCCATATGACTTTCGGGGTTGAGCTGTAGGTGGAGCTGGTCGAGGAACAGTTTCTAAGAAGTTACTCTTAGGGTTGTGTCTAGGCTTCTTCGGATCCTCTGTGTACTGAGCACGCGCTTCCGTCGATGTTCTACCAAGGTAATACCAGATCTGGTTATCCTTGGACAGATCCACTTTAGCTTGAAACTTGTTCGAGCAATCACACGAGTTGAATTCGGCCCAGGTGAACCCTTCGACGAACGGTGCATCTGCGCGTGGAAGCTCCTCCGTGACCCGCTTTGTGGCATTGATCTGATCCTTGGCCTTACGTGACGTTGGCATGGGAATAGCATTCGCAGACGCTTTCGGTAAATGGAAGTCGGCTGGATCTGGGAGGAGAAGCCATTTCCATTCAACTTCAACACGTTCCCTAGAAAAAGTTAGCGATAGGCTTTTGCTAATGTGGCTATATGTTTCGCACCCGTTTGGAATAATGTCGACAAGGAGCGTCTGTTCGTCAGCCCGGTTCTCAACGACAACACCTGCGAAGATATCCCCGCGGTAATACTGCAATTGGCATATGTCCCCCTTTTTGAGAGTAGTCGCTGCTTGGCGGGTCTTCTGACATTCTTCCAATCCATCACCATCCAACTTCTTATCTCTCTTAGTCCTGTGGAAACGGCAGCTGAACTCGAAAGTTTGTTCCTTGTATTCGGTTCCATCCTCGCCGAATATGGGAACGTCTGCCTCTTCTACCAGGACTCCAGCCGCTGCGGCACAAGTCGCATGGTAGGAGCGAGCGCATTTCTTCTGGGAACACTGGAAACAAGCACCCCTCTTAGAGCGGCAATACAAGCACTTTAGTTCTAGGCGAGCTTTGCTGACGTTTTCAATATTGGCGACGACTTCTTTCCCTTCAACTGTTTCAACCCAGGTTTCGGGTCCGTAGAGTGCGCAGATTCTATGGGCTCTGCGACCATCGCTTGTCGGTAAAACCTCCTGTCCTGGTATGTCGTGGGGACACAGACAACACGGCGGTTCAACGTGGTTCTTGACACGGAGTCGTATCTTCTTGGCCTTCTGCCTCTCTCCTTTATCTGCCGCTGGACGCTTACGTTTACGCCCAGGCTGCTTGAATCTCACAGCATTAGACGAAGGCGGTGTCGGTACACCATTATCGAGGTCATCATCATCTTCGTCCTCATCCTCATCCTCTTCATCCTCAGTTTCTTCATAGTCTGTCTCCTCTCCTCTCAACTTACGCTCGATCTCATACACGTCGACCCAAACGCTATCTTGCGCTTGAGCACATTCACATCTCTTGGCGATCTTTCCCATCGGCAACCAGGAATCCAAGGCAAAGTTTACAGCCTCGGCACAGTTATAGCCCAGATTATATCCCGAATGGTAGCCATACGGATAAGTGACAACGAATTCTCCAGGGTAGGAGACGCACTTATTGACTTTGATATTGTAGAAATTCGCCAAATGGTTTGGCGATATTAGAAAAGCCTTGTGTCGTAGAAATTGGTCGCAAGCCTTCGCGTCTGTTGGCCAGATGCTCTTCATCGCAGCTTCGAACCGGCGCGCATCGCCCTGAGAAATACTGTACCACTGCTTCGGAGCACCAAAGTGTAGGTAGTTAATACTGTATAGATCGACATCTTCAAGATGCCATGCGAAAGTCGCCTTCCACATACCAAGGTAAAGATATGCCGTGTTAACGCCGGGCACCTTGGTACCCAAGACGTCAAGGAGGTTCGGGAGCTTGTTGAGATTCCAAGTATCGCATTCGTCGTCAAACAGCGTTCCGGGAAGATCAGCACCGTACAGTGGCTGCGCATAAGTAAGAGTTTTCCAGTATATGCGCTCGAGCTCCTCACACCTATCGGGTGTGTAGTCGGAGATGTCCATACGGTAATCGAAGTCCTTGAAGGCTTCCTCATCGATCCTAGCTGATGCTTCTCGCCTCGAGTACTTCCTCCGAGCTGATGTAGATTGTAACTTAGGTTTGGCCTGCCTAGCGCCACCCATCCGACCAACAACCGGGGGGCCGTCGTCATCATCATCTACCTCAGCACCCGGGTCCTGCTCTACGGACTCAACAATCTCTTCGTTCGGTTTTGGCGAGACAGGTGTCATCGGTCGGTCTTCTTGGTCTACCTTATCTTTTGCTGCACCTCGCTTACCTCGACCCCTAGTCGATCGACGTCTCTTAGAATCGGTGGCACTTGAGGACGAAGCTGGTTTCGGTTTAGACGGCGCCTGTGCACGCCTCTCACCTCGTTTAGCAGGGGGCTGGTGTTCACTTTGATCGCAGAGCTGTCGCCACTGTGGAATATTGTAGGATCTCTGGTGGAGAATGTTGACCTGTCGATAGGTTCCATTGGACCCCATGATATCCTGTTTGATAGGTTCCCTAACTCTGATTTGCTTGATCATATCGTCCAGAGGAGGGCGTTTGTCTGTCCATTCCTTGGGCGGGATGATCTTGATAATGCCAGACTTCATCCCGTAACAATCGACTTTTGTCATCTAAAAGTGTACGAGTTAGCAATGTCGGGATCGGATGAGAAATAAAGGGATGGGAGTAGGGGTATAACCATACGAATTTCTTAAAATCCTTGAACTGGTGCATGTCCGGTTTGAAGACAGGAACAGTACCAGACCAATGGTCAGGAATGACCTCTCCAATATCTTCCTCTTCCTCTTGCTTAACGTTTTGATCATCATTTGCAGGTTCAGGTGGTGGAGCAGGAGAAGACGGGTTGATGTGCAAGTGCATGTCCATGTCCATGTCCATGTCCATGAACGAGGGATCGTCGAGATCACTCAATTCGGAATCGTCGCTACCGTCCAGCTTCAATGCACTGTTACTATCGGGCGGTGAGTGGAGGCCGGTGGCTTTATTATTGAGTGCATCGTTGCTAGGTTGGTCACTTGCGACCTCGATCTCAACCATCTCTTTCTCGGGCGCAGACGCCATCGCGGCGGTCGCTTCGGCGGACATGACAATTGGTGGCTACATGCGACCGATGGATTCAACGTAATGCTATTCCCATCGGTCTTTGTTGAGACGTCTTTTATTAGCTGCAATTATGATGGTTAACTCGTTTAGAGGGTTGAAGGCAGAATGGTAGGAAAAAAACAAATATAATGGTCGTCGGAATTGTAAAGCTAGGTACAGCTGACTCCTTGTTAGATGAATGGTCGAAATGAAGTCGGTAGGTATCGGTCGTAGCACTGTGGAGGTGTGGGATGCAACTGCTAAGTGGTGTATCAAAGCTTTTCCCTTCCAGCTTCCAGGCTCTAACAACCCCCGGTTAATCTTCGGTAAGTAGTCGCAATGGTACGTTGGTGGTACGTTTTGCGTTCTCAGCTGCCTTACGGGGTTGTGTTGGGGTGGATAATTTGGGGGGTGCGGAGGCCTTGGACAAGCTGGGGCGAGTAACCAAGGAAGGAACTGCCTTATCTATGTCATATTATGCCTTGCGAACAAGATGCGATGGAGAAATGAAATGAAAATAGGATATAATAGGTGAGTAATTGCTCAGACTTTGCAGAAATTGTGCAGAAATTGTTGAAGAATAAAACCCGATAGCTGCACTGACGTGCCCGATAGCTACTAGGTTAGTTAGGTTAGTTGAAGAGCTTGAAATGGATTACCTATACTGTAGTGCGGACATGTTCGTGGGCTATACAGTTCTTAAACTTAGAGACTTGCACTGTATTCATATCTGAGAAGTACCTGCATGTACCTTTGTATTTCGTATCTATCTTTCCGGTTTAACGTTATCTGATGCTGCAGCACGGGCCTATGGGCCTATGGGCATTCTTTTTCGAGGTCGGAAATCGGGATCTAAGAACTACGGCATCTATGAGGAGATCATCTTGAAGAGCCTCTTCCTTACTTGGTAAGTTACTTACCTAGTACATATTAATCTAGATCAAGCCCCGCAGCCTTTATTCTCAATGGACAGTTTCTTCCATTTTTGCACGTATTCCGCCTCTTATCCCCACAACAATTATGGAATGTTAGAAGGCGAGAAAGACGCTCGCATGGCTTATTAGTGCACGTCAGGGCTATGTCATCATTAGGTAGCCTAGAATTAAATAGGATAAACTCTCGCGATGAGGAACCAGTTGAGCGTTCTTTCCCAGATTGGGACCATTTCATCGGAAATAACTTGCAACAATTCAATATAAGGAGTTCGAGTGTTGGAGACTAGTATAAGGTAAAAGCGGAGGCTATTTATAAAGATTGATAGGGTAGATTATATTGTCTCTTGCACGATTTCAATGATGTGACTACCTCTTTTCAGTAAGATTCGATTTCCTTGCATATGTAGTTGTGAGCTTATCAGGTAACAAGAGTCGAAAATAAACGAGAAAAAAACAAAGCCCTCTATCTACTCTCGCGTGTGAGTCGAAAATTAATTGAGTAAACTTTTATTTACAGGAAATCCATTATTATACAAGTTTGTCAGTCAGTCAGTCCTAGCTCAAGTTCCGTATATCCTTTGATCATAACTTTTCCCTCAGAATTTGTTTCCCATCTCCCTTACCAAATTTTTACACCAACTCATGAGTTATATTTATATCAACTGCATTTGTTTAGCGCATTATTATTATAATCATAATAATTTTTAAAGGAATGATATATAACAATGGACATAACCCCTTAGCCCTAACGTCACCAAGTCATGCTAAATCCATGGATGATACATAAAAGTAAAGGCCCTCCTGTTTTATTTTTCATGTTTCTTTATGAAACTTCGTCATTTCACGTATGCCCCCCAAGGTTCTTCGTTGTGCAGCAAAGGCCCCTAGGTTAGCTGGTTCTCTCTTTCTAGCCTACTAGTTCAGGTCTCCAGCCATTTGCCAATACGCTTCATGGAGGAACGTGTTTTGATCTGCATCTTACCAAACTCGGTGACTCGGGTCCTGAATTGCTCGATTTTAGATTGGCTCATCTTACCAGGGGCTATAATGATGCTGTCTTTACTTTTGCACGTTCTACCATCTTTAGTTAGGCTATTTTTTTGAGGCACGCATGATTCGCGCTCTAATAGCGAACAGTTACATACGATCGTAGCCTGCCCCATGAAATGTATAGATGCTCCGTAGGAATTCCTCGTGCAGGGTAAGACTACACACACCTTTACCGCGGCCGAGATTCTATAAAAAAATAATAATAAAAAATAAAAAAAACTAAGTAATATTTCTATTAGATATTTTATTACTCATGTAGGTATGGCACACTTTAACGTTAGGTGCTGGTATATTACGAAAATCATAACTTTATCGGAACTCTGTCTCTATTCACGACTACGTCATAGATGTATGACTACCAAGGAAATGATTACTATGTATGCTCGTCCTTGAATTCATTGGTTACCTAAACGCCTCATGCAAGTGACGTATAATAGTTCAAAGTCCATGCGAGAATAGCTCCATTGTTGGTTCTTTCATTTTTTCTAACTGCTATAACCTGAAAACATCGATAACACGTAACAACTCTTCAATACATGAACCATCAGATAATGTGCCCAGCTACTAATTGTCATTCGCGACGCTAATAGCAACATGCTCATCAATGCAACTCCCAGATAGTGTTTTACAAAGGCATATAATCCTAGAGAAAACAGAGTGCATCCTCAAACTCCTTAAAGCTAGGAATCGGGTCTTATCCACGAGGCGTTATCTAGTGCTCTAAAAACGAGATGCTATGAACCCATCGCTCGCGTGTGACGCTTGGAAAATAAAAAGGAGGTATCATAATGTCATCGACAGGCCATTCATGTTCGTGGAGAGGGGCGCGTGACTTCGATCTTTCAAGTAGGGAGCATAACTAAAATTAAAGAAATTTGTCTTCCTGAGCCTCCCCTTACTCGAATGGAGCACAGGTGAAGGCACCTCTAACTTTGCCCTTGCTATATCCGTCAATCTGTAAGACGTTAGTTAATGGTCCAAAAGAAATAGAAGATAATAAGCCGTGAGACTAGTGACTTACGATGTCGACAATGCTAGCGTACGTGCCACCAACTAATACAACCAACCCGATAACGAATACCAAGCCGTTAAGAATACTCTTTAGAATGTTCTCCTTTGCGTACCACTTGCCCTGCCTGATGAGCATGAACCAGAAAACAGCAGGGAAGTAAAACGTAAACCCGGAGATGAACAGCGCCGAAGAGATGGCCAGGAGATCGGAAAAGAAGGGGATGGCCTCGGCGATAACCCACGCAATGAGAGTAATGAACGTGATGAGCGCCAGCCACGTGCTCCAGCCTTTGGTGGTATTGATGAAACGAGTGACCGAGTCCTTGTAAACACGACCGTGAATATATCGGCCTACGACGGTACCGTTGATGGACCCGGAGATGAAGATGACGGGTAGAGCAATACCGAAGGCAATCTTGGAAACCAAGTCTCCAGCCGACAGAAGAGAAGGGGACTTGACACCTTGACCGACGAAGCAGTAGATCAATGCTCCGGTCAGTGTGTAAATCACGATCTCAATCAGGCCGAGCGCCCAGATGGACTTAACGAAATGCTTAGGGGTGTGCATTTCATCCATGAACGAGAACTGGCAGATGGCAAAGCTGTAGGCAAAGACGATGTTTGTGATGGCAATGAAAGCCTCAGTGAAGGTAACGTTCTCCTTCGGCCACGCGGACCAATCAGAGGGGACTCCAGCATCTGTCCGTTGCACACCCGTCGCAATGATCGTGACGAAGATAGCGGCCATGATAGAAACGAAGTCGATGTAACCCAGAATGGCTACCTCGGCAAAGGAGGGCGGGATAGCGAGAAGCAGGAGAATGATGGCCGAGACGACACCGAAAACTAACGAGCAGGCGCCATTGTTGGTGATGTTCATGAAAGCGATAGTACCCGTGAGACAGTGAGATCCGACAAGGAATATCAGTTGCAGCACAAACATCCCGCCGATCAGTTCATACCCAAATTTACCCATTATCAGACGACCGGCATCCGCGTAGTGCTGTACCTCCGGGAACTTTAGCTTGACCTGGCCGACGACATAACTGGTGTAGATGGCTATGAGACCTAGGCCAATACTCAAGATGACGCCAGCCACCATTCCTAAGGTAGCGAATGCTGCAGGCATACTCAGACTGCCGAGGGCGATGGCCTCTACGATGAGCACTACTGTGAGTCGCTTCCATCCCAACCTTTTGAAGTGAGCGTTGCCCATGGCTACTTTTTGCGCCTCGAATGCCGAGATGTCGCTGACTTGACCAACCACCTCAGTGCTGGACCCCAGCTCTTGCCCCGAAGGCGAGTCCGAATCGAACATCTTCTCGTTTTTCGTATCCGCCATCTTGTCTGCCATCTTGTCCGTCAGATCTAGCTAACCGTAGTGTCGTCCTAGATGTAGTTGTCGTTGGCACAGATGATACCGTAGGTGATGGCTGAGGGCAAGGTTGATGGCGGGAGATTTCGTCCAGAGAAGCAAAGCGCCCGGGTGACCAAAACTCTAAAACGCGCGGGCTCCTAGGGTTTATTATAAAAAGACCGAGGAACGAGCTACACTAGGCAAGTAGTCAGGTGGGTAAATATTGACTTCCACCGAGAAACCATGTTCGTACACGAACCATCCATGGGCAGATGGGGTTGCCCCATTGTGGATATAGTCCCAGTATGACCCAGTAGGCCAATCACGCCGGCGTTTCCGGCTATCTTTGTGACAAAAGCCCTAATGATCGACGAGATTACATTACGTTTCGCGGTCGACATAGTGGCTCAGTCCCCAACAGCGGTCGACATACCAGGATACCGAGAAGTGGTCCTAGGGTCTCGCGTGGTTAAGCAGTGATGACGGACCCCGTAATACTCAAAGCAACCGTGACCTTCCAATATGGGGGTTCTCTCATTCGCCCACGGGCAAAAATAAAAATATATCATTTGCCAAGGTTGCCAAGATTGCCTCGGCCAGCTACCGACGCTAGTACCTCGAACCATGGACGTCACCATGACCCCCTGGTCTAAGCATACCAGTATATCCGTGGACCTTCTAGAAAAAGAAGAGATTTCTTAGTCTTGCCGATCTAGGCACTCGGAGATATTCTATTGGCCAGTCCGGATCCGCTTGCGGCGACTCCTTCACCGCCGACACAGGCGCCGAAGCTTTTAAAAAAGAGTTGAAATGTCTGAGACACTGTCATTTTTCGTTTTGCCTTCGTACCCATTGTTGGCAGTTCGTTCCGAACCGGACTCGAAATGGATCTCATCCACATCGAGGCTCACGGTTGAGGCTTACGCCGCATTCCTCACCCCCTCACACTAGGTACTTTCATTTAAGCCCGCTCTGAGTGGCAGACTGAGTGGTAGAGTCGTATGCGTTATGTCATCGTTTGATTCTGCGACTCGGGACCCCAGGGCCACTGTGGAGGGTTGCACCACGCATGGAACCGCTTAATCCGATTGTCCCATGAGTCTGAAGAGTTCGAGAGGGGGGTAAAGATATTCTCCAGGTTACACAGTAGAATCTCGGAAACGGTCGGGTCAAAATACGGGAATGTGAGCGTGAGAGTTGCGCCTCGAAGCTCTGCTGGTTCTTTCATCATACAATACATAAAGACACCGACAAGTAAGTCGATAATAACCATAAACGGAAACGAGAATCCTCGGGCCGATGACACGCAGCATTCAAGTAAGACATAAATGCAATGTCATTGTTCAGATGATTATGTTGGAAATTATGTTGGTAGGCTGTAGGAGGCGAATATGTAAGAGATACGATGGGTACAATGTAAGAATGTCGAAAAGGGGTCTCCGCTCATAGCCTATCTTTCTAATCTCTTTCTAATCTCATTCCATAATACGGATAACTGGGGTACTCTCATAGCCCCTCTCTGCATATCATACAGGTGGCTGGATGGGCAGATGGGGCGGTTTGCTAACGTGAATAAGAACCCATTCGCCCTGTTAAACCCCAATCACATCTACATTACGTATTTATGCATCGTAACATCTTAACCCAGATCTATATAGATAGGGATAGGTATACGGGGAATTATGTGGACGTTAATTTAAAATAAAGGGCATTGTCTCTTATGAAATCCGAGCTTCTTCTTAGCGAGAATATCTCCGATATCTAAGAATCCACATACCCCATCGTCGGTCACTACGAAGGTTGGCGCGGTCTCATGTATAAGGATCTATCAAGTTCTCAGGAGTCAGGGGACACTTGTTGTGCGCTAATACATATCATTTATTTGCTGTTCCATGTATGGTAAATTTAATGATCTTTTAGGAAATATACCTTCCTATTCGCTTAGCTATCGACTTTTAAACAGGGCGTGCAAACTCAATGTGGACGTATATCCTGGTAGCTTTTGGGGCAATCATTGTGGGGAAATACGGCACAGACCGCGCCGGTCAGGGCTACACTCCTCGCGAACTTCGAAGAGATACATATATAACGTGCTTACGCGGTTTCACATCCCCTGTCGGGAGTCTTGTCAAAGCTTATCTCTATGTACAGTACTGTAATATTTATTGAAGAAGCTTTAGTAATAGCGACGGCAAAGACCACGATGTACTAATGTGGCATATTAAGCATAGTATCGCTATGAAATTCCCTTTTAGCTGATCTTAAGATTAAAATGCGCTTAGTTCGCTTGGCCTCGCCGCTAAATTGCAGAACTAAATCGCCTGCCCAAAACTATTACTTATTAACAATAGAAGTTATTCATGAAAATCAATCGCTGGTATTCGGTGTTTTAAATCTAGCAGAAGAGGTAGTTTTCATACCACATCGAACAGAGATGAACCCATTCCCAAACCCGCAAGTCGCTCATAATATGGCTTCCCCACGACTCAGTGACAGAAATCTCCACTGAGTTTGCTAGTTCCTACAGTTCTCGGGTTCTCAGTCTAAGAGATTCTATGCAGGATGCAAGGCATAGAAGTAGCCCTAGGTAATAGTCATAGGTAAGACGGTCTTTAGAGGCGACCCAATTGAGGCAGTTTAAACAATCTTGAGATTCGACCTTACCACCGGGGCCAACGCGTCAGTGGTCCCATAATCGGGAGGTTTATAAACTAATAGAGAGCTAGAGAATACGCTTCGGTGTCGAATAGAGCTATCTGCATAGTGGTTCCGGGTGGAGAGATAAGTTACATCGCGGTATGGATGCACGGTCATATTTTTCCGTAAGAGAATTTCCTTTTGGTCGAAGCGCGCCATCAAAAAAACAAAAACCATGTAAATGCATTCGGATTTCTTGCTTGGTGTATTTCACTTCTTTCCGGCTTACAACTACTCATCATTTACTCTGTTAGTCAGAGTTTCTTGGCTTCAAAATAAATGATAGGCTGGCCGGTCTTGCTAAGCATCGGGCCTTAATACGGATCCGGATAGAAAAGAGACAACCGCCAAGGACCGTCTTTCGGCCAGTAGTACATATTTGTACGATTGCGATCAGTCTCGATGAGTTGTCTTTATATTGAGTGAAGTACTCCTATCTATCTAGCCTTGGCGGATATTCCACGTAGAACTTACCCGATACGGCGGGAGTAAAGAAACCAGTAGACTTTTGTTGGCCCGGTCGTTGGAACCGAGTAAAGTAGGGTATTAATAAAAAGGGGGCAAATATAGGGGCTAGACCAGTGTTATCGATTATCAATCTATCGTGTAATCAAATATGTGCTAACTTTGTAGATGATCTCCGGAACGTACGAGCGGTTTGGATGGATAAGAATTATATCTTCTCTCTATATCTCTTGCCCTGCGCTTCCTATTCAACCGCGGCGGCTCTTGTCTGCCGGATAATAATGCAATACGCCGCCAAGATCCCTAAATCCGATGTTCCACGAACCCCCAAGGCCTTTCTCCAGCTATCCATTTAGCCAAAGTTGATCGTAGCTATCATCGGAAGCATCGCGCTGCGCTGCTCGCATGTTAATACGTTTCATTGGGTATATGGCTATAAACTACTCCGCACTGGAAGTGACGAGGGACGTGGAGCTTGAATTTTCCCAAGAAGCGATGCCTGCACTGGGGAGAACTCGCATTGTTGGTATAAAGGATGGCTTGGTCACCTATGCCGGTGTTCATAGGAACCGTTAAGGGTATCGGAGATATAGAGTTAGGCTAGAGTCCAGAGAACCGACATGGCGGGCCAACTCTTTGCGTTAGGGCTATTTGCCGCCACGAGGGTTGTCGCGCAGACAGTAGCTACCTATGACTATATCGTTGTGGGTTCGGGTCCCGGAGGCGCACCACTCGCAGCTAACCTCGCGCGAGCGGGCTACCCGACGTTGCTGCTAGAGGCAGGTGATGACCTAGGGAACAACAAGAACTATTCAGAGATGGTCAACTTCAACCTTGCGGCGAACGATGAGAAATCACGATGGGACTTCTTCGTCAAGCACTCTTCGGACGAGGAGCGTGAGGGCAAGTATGAGCACACGACGTGGCGCAAACCTGACGGATCTTTCTACGTTGGCCTCGACCCTCCAGAGGGATCTGAACGACTGGGCATCTATTACCCACGTTCGGCGACACTTGGAGGTTGCGCTAGTATGTAACATCAAAGTTCTTTTACCCCTGGTGATCTATCTTAAGAGTCTAGGTTTCCCGAACGAATTGATCGAGGAATACAACTTCCCTAAGAGCTCACATGAAAGAAATGTTAACTGACACTATCAAAAGTGCATAACGGTGGTGTTTGTGCGCTCCCCTCTGACGATGACTGGAACGCGATCGCCGAGAGCACTGGAGACGACACATGGTTAGCGAAGAATATGCGACAATACTTCGAGAGGATAGAGACGGCTCACTACGTACCCCCTGAAATTCCTGGACATGGATACACCGGATACCTCAATCTCACAATTAGCGACCCTGCCTTCATGCAGCAGTCATCTGACGTGCGGGACATCGCAAGTAGTATCATTAAGGTGACGGGTGGCGATGTAACCCGGGATATTAATGCGTTAGATCCGGATCGAGACCAGTCCACGGGCGTCTTCGGGCTTGCCAGTCACGCTGATCCTACCGGGCATCGCGTTGGTACTAACACTTATATCCGGGCAACTTTGGATGATCCAGCCAAGTACCCCCTAACCGTCCAGCTCCGAAGTCTCGTTACTAAGGTACTATTTTCGGAGGATTCCGAGGAGCCAACTGCAATTGGTGTCGAAGTCCTCCGTGGCCAATCTCTGTACAAAGCCGATCCACGCTACAACGGTACCAAGGGAGAGGTTGTCCAGATATTCGCTAAGAGGGAAGTCATCGTCTCCGGAGGCGCATTTAACACGCCGCAGATACTCAAGCTTAGCGGCATCGGGCCGGCCGAAGAGCTGGAAAAGTTCGACATTCCCGTCGTAAAAGACCTTCCCGGCGTAGGCGAGAAACTGGCAGACAACTACGAAGGAGGCGTGCTGGCGCTAGCTAGTAAGCCGTTGAACGGGTCGTCGGGCCCGATCGCAGTACAGCTCAAGACACCTACGGCGCGCAAGAACCGTAACATCTATGCCTGGTGCAAGTCCTTCTCCTTTGAAGGGTTCTGGCCTGGCTACCCAACCGAGTATGGCCCGTCACAGTACGAGTGCGCGTTCGTACATATGAACCCGCGGTCGCAGGCTGGATACGTCCACCTGCGCTCAAATGATCCGCAGGAGCCGCCAGAGATCAACTTCAACTTCTTCGAGCACGGTGGGGATGAAGATCTGACTGAGATGTTAGACGCGGCAAAGACGTTCCGGAAGGCCAGTATGTAACATCTGGAATTGCCCCTCACTCCCCTTTTGGCTTCATATCGAGGCGATTTGAACACAGCTGCTTTCAAGACATGACTTAAACCCCTTAAGCTTCCTACTAGAAGAAGTACTTGCTAACTCTCATTTCCAAAGTCACGTCAGTCGGCGAGCCAATCGGGCCCTTTAATGAAAAGCACCCATGTCCAGGCATAAATCAGAACTGCACAGACGCAGCGCAGAAGGGGTTCTTGAAACTGCAAACCTACTCGCACCACGCCTCAAGTACATGCGGGATCGGACCCGCGGACGATAGGTTAGCGGTGTTGGACTCGAAGTTTAGGGTCCATGGCGTAAAGAACCTGCGCGTCGTTGACGCATCTTCTTTTCCGGCCGTTCCCGGCGCATTCCCGGTCTGCCCAGTCTTCAGTAAGTGAAATCTAAAAAAAACCCTTTTAGCCTATTCCAGGACTCGGGACCGCCGAGTAGAGTTACTTATCGAATCCCCTGGAACATATATCAATTCCGTGAGTTCTATGAGTAGTAGTAGTAGTTGCTGACACTCGATTTAAAGTGCTTGCGGAAAAAGCAACAGATGACATTTTAAGAGACGCCGAAGTTACTGCCCGTTCCGCATAAATCAAAAATAGGAGGTGCATGTTTAGAAGATAGAAGATAGAGGAGATTATGATGGAGAATGGGCTGTATGATTGGAGGGCGAGTAGCTGATAGATGTATGTAATTCAGACTGCTCATAATGTATTTTTTTTCTATAGACCGTCTACCAATAGTATTATCTTGCTTGTACTAGTAAATCTGCATTATATACCACCCACCTACTTTCTATCATATCTAAAATAAGAATTCGTAAAACCCAAAACTAGATACTTCATACTAACTTCTATAAGACTCCACAAACATCGGTTGTGTATACTCTATTTTATTAAAGGCTAGAATAGAGCCCAAGAGATGTAAGGGCATGCTACCTACCAGAAGGTATCGTTGCCATATAGAAATTATGGAAGAAGATGAAAGGGGAAAATCCAGCATCCTACATCGTCTTAATCTCAGAGAATCATAGGGAACGACCAACTGAGCCGCGGAATCGTTGACAGGCAGCGACATGGGACATATGCTCATGCTTACAGGTGAACCTTTCGCTACACTTGCAATAATAATAAGCTTCACGAACCGGCCTACGACAGCATGTAATGTGGCAAAGGTAGCTGTCCTTTCGGGGAGAGACGTATCTACACCGGCATCGGTATACTGGATCGGTTTTCTTCCGATGGACAGTGTCCTGGTGCCGCTTCAGGTGGCTCCCCGTGCTTAAGACTTTATGGCATATTTTGCATTGATACGGTGCTGTCGACGTGGGGATTTGAGGCGATCTACTGGACGACATGTTAGCAACCTGGATAGCCGACGTCTAGATTTGAAGTCTATTCGCTGAAGCTATGACGGAAACTTCGAGTCGTCTTATAGCAACTACTAAACAAAGTATAACCGAGGGACAATAAGATTATTGTTACAAGGAACAAAGAATCAAAGTAAGGTTTGTTTATGGAGTAAAGGGGTATGTTCTCAATTGCCAGGGAGACATGGCACATCGTTCAATTGGGTATATAGCTGTGTCTCGCTGGCAATTGAGGACATAATAGGTGCCTAGTATGATGATGGACTGAGTAGGGAGGCAATGGTATGATCCGAATTAAATTATCATCTAAGATAGCTGTTAGGATTCTAGAGGAAGCGTTTAGAATACATGAAGCCTTTAGTAGGTATGTATTAGATACCTAGCCACAGGTTTCGCAACTTAGGGTGAAGTTCTTTGCTGAACAAAGAGTTGCTTCCATGCATCCTAAGCCCATTTCGTAACAATGGTCTCTTATTCTCAGGTACGAATAACCAAAAGGTCGTCATTGTTTCAATAACCGGGTAATTTGGTTCCTCGAGCTTACCTATTACCGCACACAGATTACCCTCCGAAACTCCGGTAATTAGGTACATAAAAACATTCTTGCCCCCGTAGACCATAGCTTCGAATACTATGGTATTCTGTATACTCTTGAGATGTTTATTGAAAAGCCGAAATACCTAGCCCAAGCCGTCTAATAGATGTCCAAGGAATTAACCATGTAATAAGGCTATAGAGAATCCAGTGGGGATTTAGCGCTTAGAGGACTTCCGCCAAACACCTGTTCAATAGGCACCTCTGGATTGTTCATTCGATGATTGCGAACCGAATTCGAGTCGCGCAAGCTCGTTAAGTCGGTTACCCCATGTACCTTAAACAATGGCTTGCCATGGTTCAGATTAGTTGCTGGGGCACTTGATTGACTCTCCAGCTCGTATCTTGAGTTTCTCCTGTAACTTGGTAAAATTGACTGACTTGTAACCTTCCTGGTAGATGATGCAATGCTGGAGAAACCCCCGGCTTTAGATAGGTTCTTGACAAAGGCTTTTGCCACTGGTAGGCATGCTACAGCAAAGCCAGCTGCCATCTCAAGCAAGGTCCAAAGGCCCGTAAACCATGTATAGTAGGTATCATCGGATTGACGTTGGAGTACAACAGAGTAAAATATGCAGATGGTTGAAGATACACATGCACTAAGATAATCAGTAAGCAGTATTTGAGGTCAAACATTGCGTGACTTACAAAATAGCTATCAAGAAAATGATCGAAATTCCAGCCTTCTCTTTCCGGGATAAGTTCAACCGCCAAATTACGACCTGTGGCAGGATCAAAATAATTATATCTGATGCCGCGCTTATGCTGGCTGACGCGCTAATAAGAGCCTTTATATCAATACAACTGCCCTCTGTAATTAACGGATCCCATGCTTTAGCAATTGGGTAGCAAGAAAAGATTTCTATGAATCTGCCGATGAAATAATGGATGAAGTTGACCGCAATTATGAATATCGTGGTCCAATACAATGCCCTTGGCTTTTTGATAGGCATAAATATTTTTATGTATTGTATCAATATCGAAAATTTGACGAAAAACATACATATACCGTATAACACAGATGCAACATGGAAATACTAAACATTTAAACGTTAGGTTTCGTGTATTTTAAGTCTTTTCTAGGTGTTTGAGGAGAAGAAAAGTGAATTGGTTTTCAGGGAACTGACATAAAGAAATGGTCCTAAATCTCCGAGTCGGACGTTCCACTGGTGTACACCAGGTGCATGTTTCACAGCGAGAAATGCACACACGATTTCCCCGATGAAGATAGCCTAATAGTGTTAACAAGGAAATATATAAGAGGACGAGATAGTAATACCCAGCCAAGAAAGACAGAATCTATTCTAGTTAGTCACCGATTAACATCCCAAAGGAGGTTACTGACAATCCGCAATATCCACCTGGCGAATGATCCTAATACTCGTGTACAGACGCATAGCTACCAAAGTCGTAGACACTATTAGACAGGCAGTGGGTATAGCTATTGACGCGGTTCTATGACTGGGCGGGTTGTCGAACTGTGGAATGACGCCGGCGGGAGGGGCGAGTGCCGGCCCATTGAGCAGAGCTTCAAGTTTCTCAGGACTAAGATCGTTCATAGCTATTCGACAATGTGTTCAAGCCGAAGTCTATGATTACATCAATGGAGACCTAGACTGGCAGGTCGTTTTATTCCGCTACTTTGATTTTTCTTAGCTACCTGAAGCTTCATTATAGTATACATTATATGCACATGAATACTGATGCAGGCTGGCTGACCCCAAAATATCGTTTAATTTGCTGGTTGGTATCCCTATGCAGGTTACCGGCTCAGCCTACTTTGCATATAAAATAATGCTCATCTTCGACATGCCGATTATTCTATATTAATTTTTAATTTAGGTACCTAGGTACCTACCTACCTATCTATAAAACTGCGCATACCACGTCGTAACCGATGAAGGGGGCTTGTTGTTTTCCCCGACCAGTGTAAGCCAGTCCAATTCGGTAATCGGATCTAGAACCACAGCCAGCTGTAAATTCAGATAATAATAATACAAGCTAAGACAACTTATTAGTAGGGGAATTATATAAGTTTCATTGGTGTGCTAGAGTTAAAAGATGTTTATAACTCTTTATAATACCATATCTTGATAGCAGCTCAATGCAAGCTTGGCGCGAACGTATGTCGATGTCTCTCTGGCAGGCGATTCTAACTACACCCGAGCAATCGCGCCCTCTTATGATGTTATTTGCATCTATTATACAATACCTAGCCGCGGATACTACTTGATGTGAAGTAACATATATGCACACGCCTCAAATATCAGCCAATTAAGTTAGGGAGGCTTGATGACTGCATATATTTACTGGCTCAATAATGCCACTTTA
Source organism: Daldinia loculata (assembly GCF_022478755.1). Classification (NCBI taxonomy): domain Eukaryota; kingdom Fungi; phylum Ascomycota; class Sordariomycetes; order Xylariales; family Hypoxylaceae; genus Daldinia; species Daldinia loculata. The sequence continues at coordinate 58,020 of NW_026054884.1, read as the reverse complement.
TATGCAGCCCCTTGAAAACCTTTCCGAAACTAAATATCGAGTAAGTTTGATGTTTTTGAATATTATTAGGAGATAATTACTTACCTAGGTAGGTACCCCTTAGATAGTTGTAGATTGATATCGTTTGTTCTATCGCAATTGAAGTTAGATCTAACATGACGGCCCCTTTTAAGATTAGGTACCTATATGGTACCAAACTACCTCTTAAGATTTATACAACTATGGGTGTATTGACTCCCCAGGTGGCATTGCATGGATAATGCAGATGATTAAATAACTTACCATAGGAGATCTTACTGCTTTATCGGCAGCTACAATTGGCAATCTATAAACAGCATATACTAGACCTCTGTTACACTATCCGAGGCTACACGGCTCTGGGTCATTTATTAGTGTATTAGTATATTAGTATATGCCGGATCTAGGAGGTAGTGTCGCATATCTGTGTTTGGCCTGTCTGTTTCTCTTGTAAGACCATTCCCCCCCCCCCCCTCCCCCCCTCCCCCCCCTCCTCCTCCGCTATGGTAGGTTATATGTTGTATAACGTAGGCAAGCGCAGCCCGCCAATTCAAATAGTTGGTCTGGGTCACTGCGATGAGGATATATATCTTTTTAAAACATTGATTCGTACCGTGTACCAAGCAAAGCTTGGTCTAAATGTCTCTACACTAAATTACTTGCATGTCCTGGAATCATTTTTTAGCCTTTCTCCTTTCTCCTTTCTCTAATAAGGCTCGGGTTCGAATCATTGCGGGTTCACTTTCTTTTTTTCTTTTTAATTATTTTTTTTTACATTCTTTCATCTCTCTTTTGCCCAAGTCATGAAGTATTCTTTATACTTTACGATTAGCATAACTTATTCTAATTACGATGCGTTCGATGCGAACTTATGAACGAAATGGGCTCTAACCTCTTGATTCCTGCGCTCTTTAGACCTTGATCCCATGAAGGTAGATGCTAAGCCTATTGCCCTATTCTTATTAACCCGGTTTATAAAGTAATAGGAGTCGAAATAAAAGCATATGCCTAGGTTGAAAGCTCTTTAGGTGATAGGATTGACCCTTCGCTAAAAAGCATATATTGTAACATTGATATTAATCAGGACTTTACCTGTAGTAGCTTGAACCCTTCGGAACGGTAGGAGAGATCTTATGCTAAAAGAGATGAATGGTAGTATCGCTGTTTTCTTATATTTGCTTTGGACTGATGGACCACCCGTAATGCCCACACCAAGACATTTAATGCATGGCGCAAGATAATAGATCTCGGGGACGAACGCCATGGATATTACAGAATCACAGACGTCGCAGACATTCACTACATGTATTACTAGTGCTAGAGACAGCCTGTGACCTGTGAATAGTAGCACTTCTTATCCTCTCACCAACATCGTTTCTTTCCTCAGCCCATTTGCGCGCTCCCGCGAAGGCGCACTTAACTATGGGAGCCATAGAAGACATTGCAGACAACTACTCCCAAGGCCAAATGATTGCCGTTGGGGTAGCTTTCACGATATTGCCCATCACCGCCGTCGCCCTGCGGCTGTGGGCCAAGTTCCTCTGCCAAAAAGGCATCAAATTAGACGATTATTTGGTTATCGCTGCAATGGTATGTTGTATCAAAAGTGCACTTCTATCGAGATATCTAATTGATTGTCTGATATAGGCTGTTGCTATCGGTTGCGCTTCGGTGCAGCTTGTTGCCGCTGTTGATGGCCAGCTTGGTCAACATCAATCAACTACTCCCGACGGGGAGCCGATTCTTGATGACCCTCGATTTGTTATTTACGAGAAAGTATGTTAAGAGCCAGCTTTAGCAATGGCTGGTGCCAACGTTTTATGTATTATAGTGTAAACTTGCGGTGAACATCCTCTCCACTGTCGGCCTCGGATTTGTGAAATCGTCCATCCTGGTCTTCTACACGAACATCTTCTTTGGCAGGCCGTTCGAGATCGCCTCAAAAGTAGTGCTGGGCCTCGTTATCGGCTGGACGGTCTCATTCTTTTTCGCTAACCTCTTCACCTGCTATCCGATAACTCCGTTCATCGAGTTCTTTTATCACAATGACTGCGTGGACGGGCTCGCGCTGTGGTACGCCATGGCCATTTCGGATATTATCATAGATGTGATTATTCTCATCATGCCGATACCGATGGTTCTCAAGTTACATTTGCCGTGGACTCAGAAGTTAGGAGTGTTGGCTATGTTCTTGTTGGGTGCTACGTGCGTTTTCCCTCCTACATCCCTCATTTATATGATAGTGTAGCACTAATTATGCCGTAGAGTGTGTGCATTCAGCCTCACTCGTGCGCTCATCTACGTTCACGTGGGTGAGAGCCTGGAACATCATTATAATGACGAGACCTGTACGGTACCTTGTCTATGTAGCATTACATACCTACCTAATGGTTCTGGTGGCTAATTTCATGTAGACTACACTTCACCTGTCTTCTTCTGGGCTGTCATTGAGCTATCTACCGCGGTCCTCAGCGCCTGTCTTCCAACTTATCGGCCAATCTGGCTCCTGCTTCGCGGCCGGCCGATTAAGCAGAGGAACCAGAGCTCTTACTATGCACGTAATCATGGTAGCAGCGGTCTAGGCAGTAGTAAGCGGGAGTACCCTTTGGGGTCTGACATGGACTACAAGGATGACATCAGGCTCACCGATGGTTTACGCACAGCGGATGTAGAGATCAATGCTCAGAGTAACCGCTCAGATGAGCAACTTCCTTCAAATCATGGAATTACCATCGAGCGCAGTGTTCATATAGGTAGCCAACCCGCGGAGACTATATGAAAATAGTAATGTATGATGATATGGTGTTTTGAGGAGTATCCTATGGGCAGAAAGAAAAGGAAAGCTTAGTATTAAGGTCTATGTTCATCCCCGGGACTTAATTTATGTACCTAACTGTAACATGAGGATGTAAGCTGGTATTAGCCTAATCCTACGGTGCGGTAACGTCCACAGTAATAAATAAATCTAATTAATTTCGGAAATAATTGAATAGACAGGAAAGAGTTTATAGCATTTATATGCTATAATAAAGTACCTACCTGTAAATGGTAACAGGATTGCTAGTTGCTCAAGGTCCAACTACGTCCGCTTCACGTCTAGGAAATAAATTGAGGAATATCAGACCATCAATTCGACATCATAAAACCCGGATGATACAATCAACAAGCCATCAATCTCTGACCTGAATTCACTCTACCTTATCTTCGAGTAGCTGTCACTAACACGGCCGGCCAGGTGAACTGCTGCGTTTCACCCTCACCTCCGAATTGATCGTTGAGTTGCTGGAACAACTGGTCGATTTCCGCATCTCTATCCCCAATAACTTCCTTGAAGCCCGGGAAGAGCACGCGGAAATAATTCTTTAGCTCGGCAATATCCCAGTCATTGCGCCACCACTCCGGATCCTCACGCTCTTCTACACGCTCGCTAGGCTGGACGCTGCTAGTCGTGCTGATCGGAAACCCGCACGCCTCTTCCCCAAAGAAACACAACGTGGCACTAGGATTCCACTTGATCCTTCGTACGTCCGTCCATACCTCTGGGTCTAGAGCGATGCAGTCAAGCCATGACTCCATGCCCTCGGCTGCCCGCTGGAAGCCCGCCTTGCGCCGCGCGCCACTGCCACGGATCACTTTGGACCAGTTGCGCACCATGATATCGTCTATCAGCGGCTGCGCCTCGGCGCGTAGCTTAGGGTCTACAAATGTTGGACGCCCGTAGAACCAAAAAGCTAGGGTGCCGCCGGGTCGGAGCAAACGTCGGAAGTTCTCAAGCGCCACGCGCTCGTCCATTAGCACCATAGCCTCGGCGGCGGCGATAAGGTCAGTAGAGCCGGGTGGGTGGTGCTCGATCAAGTGTTCCCCCATGCAGTGAGTGAATGAGATGCGCTGGCCGAAGTCAACAGCAAGTCGGCGCCGCGCAACGGATAGGTGAGTGTCGTTCATATCTGAGGCAACAACATGAGCGAAGCGCGAGGCTAGCTCGGCCGAGACCTGACCAGCACCGCAACCGACATCGTGCGCGATTCCCCACCGAGATGAGTGAGCGGCATGGTGATTGTAAATCTCGTTGTAGAACGCGGCGCTGTAATGTGGCCGTGTTGAGACATAGTCATCCCAGAACTTGGAGTCGTCGGCCGAAACACGCCAGAAGTTCTCCGAGTCTTCCTCTTGATGCCTGAGCGTGGTAGTGCTACTGGAGTGCCTTACCCTGGTGGCCGGCCCACCCCGCAGCTGATTGCCTCGGATTACATACCGCTGGAACCTGGTCGTGGCGTTTCTTACTGGGCTTAGGCCGTAGTGATACAAACGGGAGCACGGTCGCGCCGCCCGCAGTAAGGAGAAGAGAGAGTTATACCTTGGATATCTCATACTTCTCCAGAGATCAAATATGTCTGATCCATCCCAGCGGTGGTAAGCGTAGAATACATTTATTTATCATCTATCTAGTATTATAATATGGTTAACGATCGGATCGTAGCCCGAATCCTTCGCAAGTGGGACTTTTTAAGATCATCCAGGATGAGAAATGGGGTATACAGGGGTACTCAGGTTCTTCTTGGCTGCTTGGGCGGATAGAACCGTGCCGGCACGGGAGTTTAAGGGCCCTTGCAAGTAGTATCACGACGGGAACCGAGCAATCGGAAAGCAACTCCTTTCTTGTGCAAAGAGCTATAAACCTTAGGTACCTAAGGTATTTCTTAAGATCGTAGGCCTGTACAAGCCACCCCCGCCATTGCCTTGTATGGCTGGCTCATGGTTATACGTTCACGCTCATACATATGGCCTGTGTCCTGGCGTATCCGCCGGGTCAGGTTCAGCGGATTGTTACCTGTTCTCCCCTGAAATGGCCTCGGAGTTAGCTACTACGATAGCCATTAAAAAGGTATCAAAGGCATTTTCATATAATATGTGCTTTCAATATTATAGTCGATCAGACATATGGAAATGTGGTCAACGACATACCGAAAGCGATATTAATCTCGTAAATACCTACCTATTGATGTTCTCTTTAGAAAACGACTTCATAGGCGCATAAACGCGGAAATGACAGCGTATGTTTCGTCGAAACATTGATCTCTACCCCCTAAGAGAGTAACTCGCATATTTATCGATCACTTCCGGGTTTTCCTACTGGGGGCAGACAATAAAGACGCAGATCTCTTCCTCGGAATGCTCAAGGTGCAGCTTGTGGGGAGCTGAATGCATACTGCATTAGGTACCTACATAGCGACAAAAACCGGGGTATCTCGCGATTACGCTCGAAGCGGTAGCGTGGCTTACACGAGGCGCAATGATGGGACTGAGGTGAGCCATAGTCTCCTCTTGCGTTGACGTCGGAACCCCTGATCACAATTTATTTACCATGCTACTGAAAAATGATTTTCCTAGGGGTGCAATGCCCCTCCGGCTCTCCTGATATCGGTTGGATCATACCCTATTGGTTTTCGTTCAAGGAACGAAGCCATGATGTAGGGTGGTAATATTACATAGGGATAGAACGCTAGGCTATCCTAACGGACCTAAATCCGACTCAGTAATAGGGAACGAAGCAGCGACATATTATAATACAGACTTCGTACATAGTATACCCGGGAAGACAAGGTGTATTGTGTATTCGCAACAATATATGCACATCAACCCTTAGCTTCCGTCGTGGCGGCCGGGAATTGAGACACACCTCACCCTGTATAGATCCTGTGAGGGTCTCGTCCCATATCCAAGTATGTGTTCCAGATACGTTATTCTGGATTCGACTACGTCCACTAGCTTCTAGCTAGATCAAAATGCGATCTTATGCACGAGTCTTTGGCCTCCTAGCCAGTATTAGCGTCTGCAATGCCGGCATAAGTGTTGTTAGTTCAATCGATGATGACTTGAAGAAGCTACTCTCATCAGGTGCAACTATCTCCCACGATGCCTCCATAGCACCGCGTTGGAGCGAGTTTCATGCTCCCCAACCTGGTACTATCGTATCGGTCGCAACCGAAGCTGATGTGGAGGCGACTGTCTGTTACACCCTGTATTACATCGCCAAAGAGTAGCGCTGATATCTTATAGGCTCAATACTGCCTCGAGAAGAACATCCCTTTCTTCGCTCAGAATGGAGGCCACGGCTGGAGCAGCTCGTGGCACCTAGGCGAAAACGGCCTTATGATCAACCTCCGCGGCCTCAACACCGTGGTATTTAACGATGATAAAACACAAGCACGTATTGGAGGAGGTGCGAGCATACAAGAAGTTATCGACGCAGCATACAACAATGATGTTCAAGTTCTAACGGGCAATTGTAACTGCGTTGGATATCTCGGCGCGGGGCTTGGAGGGGGTTACGGTAACTTGATGGGTCTCTATGGCTTCAGTGTCGACAATTACCTCTCCATAAACGTCGTGCTAGCGAACGGGAGCCTCGTTATGGTGGGCCCCGAAAATGAAGACCTCTGGTGGGCTCTCCGCGGCGCGGGCCCCAACTTCGGTGTTGTCACTTCTATCGTGAGTAAGACGACGCCCTTACCGCAGGAACAGAATATGGCTTGGGTAGGCGGATTATACTTTACTGAAGATAAGGTCGAGCAGATCGCGCAGGGTATCGAGGATCTGAAGCTGGAGGCACATATGAATATCTTCCTGTATTTCGTAACGACAGGGGCTCCGGACTATACGCCGACGGTGCTCGTAACGGTCTTCTACTACGGCACGGAGGCGGATGGCCGTGCAGCATTTAAGCCAATCCTAGATATTGGGCCCTACAAGGATACGACGGCAGTGCTGCCGCAGAACCAGTGGAATGCGGGGGCAGACGGCTTCTGCGTCAAGGGAGAGCGCAAGCCTACGTACGCCGCCGGCTTTAGTCACATGGTCCCATCGACCTGGCGTCAGGTCTGGACCGCATTCACCGAGTTTCTCAAGAATCCCGACACAGGCTCTACTTCTGTCGTCGTCGAGTGCTACTCGCTTGACAAGGCGCGGTCGATCGCTTCGGATTCGGCATCGTTTCCGAATCGCGACGTCCGCTTCAACGGCTTTGTCATCGCTTGGTACCCGGACCCGGCCCTCGACAGTACAGCTGAGGCGTTCGGCTCCAAGCTGCGTGACTTATGGCGGGCGGATAGTGAGCTACCGACTAACCGCACGTAAGTATTCCTCTTCAGCCTTAAATAGCATCAATTTTCGCCGTTGACACTTAGCACTAGATACGTTAACTTCGCTTACGGAGACGAAACCAACGATATCGTTTACCATGATAGCACAACTAGACTTCAGCAGCTCAAGAAGCAATATGACCCCAACAATATATTTAATCAGTGGTTCGACCTGCAATGATGGGCTTGGATCTTTGCGTGTTAAGGGCTCCGAGAGAAATATTTACCTATACTAGGATTCGGTGTTTTAAAAAATAGCCCAATCTAGTATATATTGATAATTGTGGATATGTATAAGGGGTGTGTATAATAAATCCGTTATATTCGATGCCTTCTCGAAATTTCTACAAACCATGATTCCATCTTGTATAATCGTTTAGTACATCCTTTTCACATGGTCATCTTCAGAGGTTCATCATTCCGCATTCAAGCGCCTGCAGCGATGATATCAGCAGCTTGTTTTACAACCCCGTACAGGCTCGCCATGGGATATCCTCCCACAGGGCTTGGGAAAACACTGGCGTCGCAGATCCTAAGGCTTTGAACACCCTTGACCCTGAGATCGCCGTCCACGACCTTTCCCATGGCACAGCTACCCATAGCGTGGAAATGAGCGACGCCGACGGCCCTGATTCTGTCCTCACTTTTGCTGTCAGAGGACTCTAGCGTAAGTGGATTTAAACCCGGTGGTGGTAACTCGGACTCGATATAGTCCTCTAAATCTTCCGTACCAAGCATGACATTAAGTAGACGTCGCACACCGTGAATAAGAGAAGCATGGTCGAGGGCGGTTGTGAAATAGTTCGGCTCAATATGCGGGGTGGGGCTGTCGATATCTTTAGATAGAGACACACAACCGCGACTGCTGGGTAATGTGAGCATAGTAGAAGTGCAAAGTACGCTGCCGTCGGAGGAAAAGCCGGGCGCGAGGGCGTGATAAAAGATTAGCGTTTCCACGAACACCCGACCCGGCTGTAGTAAGGCCTCGCGCTCCGCACCTACAATACCGTCTTCATCAAGGGCTTTCTCTAGGATATCGCGCGGAAGCCCTTCGTTAGCGCTGAAGTCACCCGACATGTCTGCTACAAAGGCTGGGTTAGATAGGTTAGGGTGGCCTAGCACAAGTCCACGAGAAGGATCTTTGATCTTGAACCATTGGAACAAGGCAAAATGGTCAAAATATTGTTGACCGACGCTAGGAAGGGCCTGTACCAAAGGTATATTGTTCTCAGAGAAGACTGAGGGTTCTCCGATACCTGAACGAAGTAAGAGGCGTGGTGTCTGCAGCGTACCCGCGGAGAGGATGATTTCTTTCCTTACTCTAACCGTCTGTCCATTTTCAAGCTTTACACCTATCGCCTTTGGTGTCCCGTCTCCTTCGAATAATATCTGCGAGACCGTAGTGGATGTCCTCACATCCACCCCTTTTAATGGATACGCGAGGTGGCTAGGCCGCCTCTTTCCATCCTCCCAGGTTTCGTAGAAGTCGCCCAGTCCAGCTAAGCGGTTCGCAAAGGGATCGAGATTTCTCTTTAGACCGACTTCCTTCCACGCCCTCTCTACTGGGTCGCGGAGAGGACACTTCCTGGCCGCATGGCTTGCCTTGGTCGGGGTAATTTTCAACGGGCCGTCAAAGCCGTGCTTCTTGGCGCTAGCACTGGTGTCGTAGAAGCTTTCAGTGCGCCTAAAATAAGGCAGCAAGCCAGCATAGCTCCAACGGATATCCCCGCCTAGTTTCACAGCCTAGACATCGTAGTCTGGATCATCGCCGCGTGACCAGCCTCCGTAGTTAAGTACGCTACCGCCACCAAGCGTCTTACCATGTGTTAAAGTATGTGTACGGCCCGCCGTAGACTGCGTCGCGGCAGTTTGAAATTGCTAGTCCAGAGCACCACCTTGGAGAGCAAAGCCTCCGAAGGTTGAGACGACATCGTGTTCCGGGTCAGGGTCCTGGCCGGCCTCAAGAACAAGGATGGAACTATTCGGCAGAGAACGTCTTAGGCGTGAAGCTAGAGCGCAGCCGCTGAGTCCCCCGCCAACGATTATATAGTCTACGGCCGTTGATTCTGTCATGATTTGTTTAGGGAACCTCACCTTAGGTACCTAACCTATATAGAAAATGGATAAAATGTGAAAGGAGAGGATTGCGGATTTATTACCTGAGACTCTTCATACCGCTATGTTGGAAAGCTTGCATCAGACCGACGCAAGGAAGAGGCGTAACTCCATAGGAGGTGCCTTACCTAGCTAAGGTAGGTAGGTAGGTATGTATCACAGAAGAGCTTATATGATTCCCTTCAAGTGCTTTACGTACCTAAAGTTCTCAAGATCCAGTTTCTTTCCCTCCATCCATTCTTGAGTTGAGATTTAGGTACGTACTTCTTTTACCAAATTACCTAATGTACTTCGTACAAAGTACCTAAAGACATCAAGAGTCGAGCTAGTGGGGTACCTGACAAGGTTCCACTTAGCGCTGATAAGATGGATAACGACGGATAACGATAACGATAACTTTAATTTTTGCTAGCCAGGTACATTATTTTTTAATCTACAATTCGCATCCATCACCTTTCTAGCGAACTCCTCGCCGCCTGTATTCTATAATTTGCTTCAATATGGGCAAGAGAAAGGTCGCAGCCCTCGAGAAGATCGAGGCAGATCTTGCCGGTCTTCAGTATAAAATTCGCAAGGATCCAGAGTATGCATACCAATCTTTCCCGCTTCGATAATGTCATGTCTGACCCGTTCGTCTATAGGGCATATGAGAAGGAGTTCATTGAGAATTGGCAACAGTTCGATGCTGCGCACGAAAAGTTTCTGGCTGCTCCCGTAGGCGCCGACTCTAACTCCCTCATAACTTTCCGCGAGCAGATAGATTTGAGTATGCGACCTCCGCCTATTTTATATCCTTAAGCTCATAGTGTTGATAGTTGCCCATTGCGCCGAGCTGTATCCTCAGATAGCTGCGACATTCCCCGACGACCTCAAAGATGTACTTACGAAGCATCATGCTGTGTTGGAACCTACGCTACGAGAGAAGATAGTATCTAGCCTTACACTACTGCGGCGGAAAGATGTTATCGACAGCAACTATCTCCTCACTACCCTGTTTCCTATTCTCATCAGCACTCCGTCCAAATCCTTAAGAATGATCCTCTACCAGAAGATATTGAGCGATATACGGAACACAAATACGAAGACAAAAAATCACCGAGTAAACCGGACTATGCAAACCGTCCTCTATAACCTCGTTACTTCAGATCGCTCTTCTCCGAAAGCTTTATGGGCCGTCAAGTTGGTACGGGAATTATGGCGGCGTCAAATCTGGAATGACGCTAAAACCGTTGATATTATGCGCCAAGCTTGCCTGGCAGAAAATGAGAAGGTGATTGCGGGAGGTGTAAGATTTTTCCTTGGGGGAGACAAAGAACGTGAAGAGTATGAGGATGAAAGCAGCGACGAGGAGACGATCGATATTAAAAAGGTTAAACACTCAATCGAGATCAACAAGAAGACGAAGAAATCGAAAAAGGCTCTCGACAGGGCTGTCGACAAAGTCAAGAGGCAGGACCGCAAGAAGAATGCACCACATCCGCTCAACTTTTCAGCACTACATCTACTACAGGATCCTCAAGGCTTTAGCGAGAATTTATTCGAGAAGCACCTCCAGAATTCTAAGTCTAGGCTTTCTCTCGAGAGTAAGCTTCTCGTCTTGCAGCTCGTCACCCGCCTAGTTGGACTGCACAAGTTGACTGTTATCTCTCTTTACTCCTGGTTCATCAAGTATCTATCTCCTAGACAGCAGTCAGCCTCGTCTTTCCTGGCGTCGCTCGCTCAAGGGACTCACAATCTAGTACCCCCAGATGCAATTGAGCCGTTGATACAAAAGATTGCAAACGAGTTTGTATCTGAAGCATCAGCATCGGAAGTCTGCTCTGCAGGTCTCAACGCAATCCGCGAGATATGTGCTCGACAACCGCTAGCAATGAACGAAACACTATTACAGGACTTGGTCGAATACAGGAAGAGCAAGGACAAGGGAGTCATGATGGCTGCGAAGGGTCTGCTTTCACTGTACCGCGAAAAGGGCGCGGATATGCTGAGAAAGAAAGATCGTGGCAAGGACGCGACCATGGGTCTCAGGAGCGGGGGTTTGAAGCAGCCGAAGTTCGGTGAAGAGCAAGTTGGAGAAATTGAAGGCCTTGAACTTCTAGCGAAGTGGAAAGAAGAGCAGAAGAAACAGAAACGAGCCGAAGGAGGTTTACCAGAAGGAGCTGAAAAGGGCGAAGACGAAGAGAACGGCTGGGATTCGGACGATTGGGAAGTTGCATCAACAGATAGCAGCGACTCTGGGGAATGGATTAGGGTAAGCGATTCAGAAGATGAAGCAGAGCCCGAACCAGATGCCAAGAGGCAAAAGGTCAATCCAGATGACCCCGAGGAGGACGATAAAGAAAACGCAGAGAACGAGGCTATTGATTTCATAAAATTAGCCACGACTCAGATTCTTACACCCGCTGACTTGGCCAAACTTCGCGAATTACGAATGGAAGCCAATATCGATAAAGCTATGGGCGGCAGCAAGCGCAAGAAGGAGCTGGAAGGCCGACATGTCGACGAAGGATTAACGGCAGAGCAGATTGAAGCGCCATCAAGGCTACGCAAGAGTACCAAGGAAGAACGAATAGCACTAGCGAAAGAAGGCAAGCCGGATCGTGAGGAGCACAAGTCTACACAGGCTATACGAAAATCCAAGAAGGAAGCGGAGGGTAAATCTTCAACCAATAAGGAGAAGGCACGCAAGAAGAACTTCATGATGACGCTAGGCAAGGCCAAATCGAAGCAGAAACGAAGTCTTGTTACCACGAGGAATATCTTAAAGAATCATATCGATAGAAGCAAATCCGGTGGCAGGAGAAGGAATGGCGTATCACGATAATCAGTAAAATAGATTAATACTTGGGCTAAGCGAGACTCATTCGCTTTTCCTTGTTGCTGATGAAAGTAACTTGTTGAACTAATTTTCTAAGCATAAAGTGCCTAATCAATGAAGACGATACCTTTAGCTACCTTGCTCATGATGTCGCATGACAGGAGATGGCGCCATCCGGTCTCCATGCAAATTACACCGCTTTTAGTCTTAAATATCACAAATGCACATCTATAAGAGGGACCTATTTAACACCATACCATGTCATATGTCATATATAACATTTGACCTATATGCTTTTGAAAAGCCACAAACTGCTACCCCTTTTCAAATATACCAATGCGGATCTTTACTCCGAAGCTATTTTTTCTAGACGAGTCTGATATAGAAAGTCCTTGAGCTAGGTAAATATTGTGGTCGATAAATTACCCTGTTGTGAAATGAGCTTAGTAGTTGGAGATATTTTACTTGAAGAGCTATGTTATGTCACACTAATCTTTACTGTCCATTGCATCTCGTAACGTTCCCTAGTAACACTTCACGAACATAGGATAGCGATGAAAACAGAAAGCGACTGCTCTCATAATTGAGGTCTAAAATTTTTTTTTTTCTTAGGAGGCACGTACCAGTAACCATCATCGTTGTCAGTCCATCGTAAGAGGTATTTATCACCATCGTAAGAATCATCTATAAGACATCGGCCAATATATCCGCGAAGAGCTCTATATATACTGATTTAACCTACCCAGTTTTCCTTATGCCAATCGCCCTTTTAACATAATGCTATCAAATCCAAAAACGCAAGGCACCCACACACCGACTAGTTCTAGCAGATCGAGTGCGTCTTGCCGTGCTTGCCCTGGATCGAATGTTTTTCTTTCTATTGTCTCGAGGGTTAGTATAGAATCGCGAGAATATAAAATGTTATAGGGATGAAAAAGGGGGGGAGGGGGGAGGGGGGAGAAAAGATGCTTACGCGGAATCGAGGATGGTTGTGCTTTGCCTGCACGCTGTTCATGGCGTTTTTGCGGATGAATTCTTCTTGCTTAGCGATAGACTCCTTGTCCAGCTGTTCAAGCAGCTGCTGGCAGTACCGAATGTCTGAGATAAGGGAGTCGCATCTGTTCTTGGAAAAGTCCTCGCGGACGACCACGCGAAGCATCTTAAGGTCGTTAGTGTGTGGCGCCATGGTGTACGCTGGCACTACCCAGCCCTTGGCACGTAACCTATGCGCCAGCGCGAACTCATCATAGTTACGCTCCGTTGTGGTATCCGGCAACCGGAAGGCAACTAGCGGCAGACCTTCGCCTGACTTCTTGCTCATGATTACGAAGCCTAGCGCCGTGAGGGCTTCGGATAGATAATCGGCCGTGCGTGTTAGGTTCGACATGATGGCCCGGTATCCCTTCTTTCCTAGCCGGATCAGCTGGTAGTACTGCCCGATGATCTGGCTAGCACCCTTGGAGAAGTTAAGCGTGAAGGACGATTGGTCGGCGCCAAGGTAATTTATGTTGAAGACGAGTTCCTGGGGTAAGTATTTCGCATCCCGCCACACGACCCAGCCAACGCCGGGGTAAACTAAACCATACTTGTGGCCCGAGACATTTATAGAGACGACCTTTTCAAGCCTAAAGTCCCATTCTAAATCCGGAACTACAAAAGGGGCAACGAACCCACCACTAGCGGCATCGACGTGAATGGGGATATCGAGGTCCCTTTCTACCAGTAGGTCGTTGACGCTCTTAACGTCCTCGTACTCGCCGGTATAGGTGGTACCCAAGATAGTACAGATGCCGATGGTGTTCTCGTCGATGAGGTCGACTGTTTCCTTAGGGTCAATAACGTAACGGTCTGGCGTGCAGTAGACCAGCTTCTCTTCGACCTCGAAATAACGCGTCGCCTTCTCCCAGCACACTTGTACGGCTGAAGACATGACGAGGTTGGGCTTGTCGGTAGACTTGCCCTCGGCTACGCGCTTGTTCTTCCAACGCTTCTTCATAGCTAGTACAGCTAGCATGATAGCCTCCGACGAACCTACGCATGAGGTACCAACAGCACCACCGCCCTCTTCATGTTCTGTAGGCGCATTGAAGAGCCGGGCGATCATGGATACACATCTGTTTTGGATATCGGCCGACTGTGGATATTCCTCGTAATCGATGAAGTTCTTGGAGAAGCTCTCGGCCATGAGCTTTTCAGCCTCTTCCTCCTAGTCCATAGGGTCAGCAGATTTCCATGCGATGTAACGTCGCCACAAGTGCCGAGAGCCAAGTTGGGCTTCAACAGGGCACGTACCATGTAAGTGGTAACGAATGAGGCAAGACTATTGGAGAAAACGAATTGTCAGCTCGTCTGCCCACGTTCGCCTCGATTTCCAAAATTCCAAGGCGCCACATCGGATCACGATCAGGAGATTTATATGTATACGCCTCAACTTACTTCAGCATTGGGTTGCCGTCCAAGCTCAGCTCGTCTTTAATCATGCGGTAGGCAATCTCCTTGGGCATCTCACCCTCGGGCATCTCATGCCTAGGGAGGTCTTCCGCGGCGAACCTAGAGCCATAGACGCTTGTTGTGTAGCTATCATCGTCGTTACTTAGCTGCAGGTTGATCTTCTTGACGGCCTCCGGCAGGTTGGAGATTTCCCCGTTGGCGGGTACCTTAGCAAGATGTACCATTTTGCGTAAGGACGAGTTTCGATATGAAGTGATAAAGTGCTAGGGCTTGTGTTAGGCAAGTAAATGAGAAGAGACTCAGAACAAAGTTAAAGGGGCGAGGAAGCGGTAAGACGGTCGTATATCTTTATATACCTCCTTGATATATACAGGCGCGGGAGCTCTCCAATTGTACGACCCCACGTTCCAGCGCAGCGTTTCTTTACAGGTTACATAGTACCAGCTGCAGCAGTCTACGCGGCAGGTAAGCAGGTAAGCAGGGATGAGATGAAATAGGATGTATCATGCGGGGTAGCCTATAGCAAAGCATTTCGTAACAGCGCAGGTTAGTTAAGATACTGTACATAGGTCGGTAGCCAGCACATATATACAATACGTAGTACGTCGTAAAGCTAGTGGAGTTCTACCCTTGACTTAGACCTAAGTCAGGTATTCTTAACAGCCATAAATGACGTGCCTACACAGTTAATGAGGCGTAGCGGTGAATACGATCGATCCAACGGGTCTTTCGGCGTCATCCTTTTTGTACCTTTACACTACGTAATAAGTAGGCGGTGAATATGAGCAGATTGATGATAGATGGGTAGTTAACAGAAGCGTAAGATTTAAGATTAAACAAGTTTTCCAACAGCCCATAACTTAGGTACCTACAATGTCAGTACAAATTTGTGTTGTCGTCTCAGGGGAAGACTCAGGAACATGAATGGACAAACAAAGAGGGAACAGGGGATGATGATGGGATCTTCGGGTTTCGTATGTATGTACATAATAGTATGTGCGGAATAGTTAGTTACATTATCTAAAACAAGCCCCAACTTCAGGTCGCCAAGGGTTGGCAAGAAAGCTTGGTTAAAAATTGGGTAGCTCACTCGTTTCGGCTAACAGGGATCAACAGGGATCAACAGGTACATGGAATCCGCTCGTAATAATATTCTCCTAACTCTTACGGATACTGTACATACATCATATATGGACATGCATAGTAGGCCTCTAACTCCAAGAGATTCTCAACTTGATTCAGACAGCGACATAGCCGATTCGTCTTCCATAGATTGCCCAACACAACACAATGTCCTGTTAAAAATGTATGTAGTGCCAGAGCGCACAGCAAACGATCTTCTCTCATGCAGACCCGGTGTACTCAACGAGTAACACCGAGATCTCCAGATCTTATGCGGGACGGGATCGACACGAGCCATATCCGTGTTATTCAAACCCGCTATAATACAGGTCTTTTTCGTGCCGAAGTGATGCATTCGCAACCACAGCCTGACTGCGACACAAGGTACTAAAAAGCTTGAATTATCAGCTGTTATATTAGGTAGTGTCCTACCCAGACTTGACAGTCCACGTCATCCAGAATCCTTGGAGGTTTCCTTCTCGAGACATTCTTCAGCTTTCCACATCGTTTTCGACGCATCATTTTACCCAAATATCATAGTTGGTATTATTCAGCGCTGGTAGTTTCAATTACTCAATGTTAATCAACGTTGTCGCCCGACAGACTCCTTGGGCAGAATATGGCTACGTTACCCAAACTCAGCTTACGATGTGTGGCGATTCGATCCCGGCATATGTACCTATGTTCCAATATCTTCGACTCGTATGGACATTTGGCTGTGCCTCCCTGATTTAGGCTTCGTTTAAAAGCCATATGTAAAGAGATAGTATGATAAGAGGATGTGGTAAGAGGATTACCTTTTTGCTGGCTGCTTGGACCTTCTCTAGCTCATCAATGCGAGCTTGTCAAATGTTGTTGAGGTTTCAGCCCTCTGAATTAACGTTTACACTCTCATATAATTGAGAGGCCAAAGCATAGAGTGGAAGGTTATGTATACATGCGTGCGTAAGGTAGCAAGCACTCCTAACCTTTCACGATTAACTTCGCCATCTGGACTAGTTAGAACTTACCTCATAAGCCACTAGAAGGTAACTTAGAGAGGCTCTTGCATCTTATATATTTCGCTACCTACCTAGGTTAGGTACCTGTTACTGAAACTAGCTCTCCTTTCCTCTTGCCTCTCTAGAGTTACTCTTGTTCGTCCAGATGCCTGTATCGTAATCGTCTTATATTCTTCTCCTTCTCCTATCATCTTATAACTTCTTAGCTAACGAAACCTATTTTGCCTCCTGTTTATAGATAACATTTCACTGTACACGTCCGAGTCAAGCGAAATATCCAAGGCGCACATTCATTAATAGGATATTTCATACCATTAGTCTTCGTCACCCATAGCAAACCGTCCTCTCAGTAGCAAGAAGTAACTGCAATCGCTACTCTCTTCACTTTGAAAATTCGAACCATATCGAGAGCTCTACCCTTTCTAGTTCATAATGGAGCCCCCGCAGTTATCCTCAAATGGCAATCGTCAATCTCAGTCTCCCAACCGCGAATCGACAAACACCAAGGGGAAACATGAGAACCCCCAAAGAGCATCACTAGCGACGGTTGCAGAGCTTGACTATGATGGTAGAATGTTCTACGATATTTTATTGACACCGCGAACAACGCTCCTCAAGAGCGATGAGTTACGGAAAAAAAGATTGTCAAATGGTGTTTGTCATGATTCTCATCCCAATGGCCATCAACCCCGAGCCTCCAGAGCTATGCCCACGACATTAAATGAATTACAGTCCTGCATGGAGAAAGAAAAGCAGGGTCAAAAGATGATGGTGTCGAATATAAATGGATATTCCGCATCTGATTTGGACCTAAGTCTGAACGAGCGCAATGCAGCAAAGAGCTCTAGCCCAAACAACTTGACAGATATACAGGTAGCCCCTCTCAAAGAACCACCCAAGTTGCGAACAACTCAGCTTAGCCAAACAAAGAAGAGGTCGAAACTCACACCATTGAAACATCCGAGCTGCGAGGCGATGGCCGCCAACAAGCCTAGGAAGCAAAAGGGTAAAGAAGAGGTGGATAAACCAGCAAATAAGAATTGCTTAACCACATCAGATCAAGATATGCTACAAAATGGATCTCTCGACAATGGCTACTCGTTACCGAATATACAGGTGGCAAATCGCAATGGTGAAGGTTTAAGTATCCTAGCCGAAGTAGCAGTAGATGCAGCAGTAGAAATATTGGAAGCGATGAAAGCATCAGAAGAGAAAAAAGAATCTTTGCTTCTTGAGGGTACCAAAACTGATATTCAGAGCTTGCCGGGAGCCATGGATGTGGTATCACCTTTGAGTACAGAAGGTACGAAGACAACCACGAAGACAATTTCCGAGCAACATAACAAGGATACGCAAGACAGCGCATCCAAGGGTCTAAATAAAGATGAGGCACAACCAACTAGCTCTACACAAGAGAACGTCGAATCCGTTGTTGTAAAAGATATGCCTAGCACTATGCATGGGTTATCACAAGCGAATAGCCTCCACGAGCCAACATCAACGCGTGAGATTAGTTCGTCCAATCATGGTATCCAAAACCCTTTAGAAGTCAAACGGTCTGAGAAGGACACGCTACGAGGGCCAGAACAAGATGCAAAGATAGATGAGTCCCTCGGGGGAAATGGGACGCCTCTAAACGAACGTAGTAAGAAGAGCGGAAGTATAAAGGACAAGACGAAGGAAGAGGAAGAAGCGATTGCGGCCGAAGAGAGCAAAAAGAAAGAGAAGAATGCCAAGAAAAGAGAGAGAGAGAAGAAGAAGGCCCGGGAACAATGGGAGAACAAGAAAAGAATGGAACAAGCTAAGCAAGAGCTTAAGGAAGCGAGGAGGAGAGAGCAAGAAAAGGCAGAGCTGAAGAAGTTAGAGGAGACCAAGAAAGTGCAAATCCGCGAGCCAAAGTAGAGCGAGGACAAGGCGGATGTTGAACAACCAGGTACCGCTCAGAAACTGGAAGACGAGATACATACGGCCGAGCAACCGGAAGATAACAAGACTCAAAAGGGCGAAGAAGTTCAGGAACATCATTACCCTGCGACCCAAAGAGAACAAGAACAGGTTAGCCGTGGTGAGGCCAGCCATAGTGAGATCCAAGTTAGAGGGGAAGATGAGAAATCCGGAGGTGTTAGGCAATGTCTACAAAAGGTCAGAGAGCAGCAAGAGAATGAGCCTCTAAAGAGCTACCAAAGTGACGACGAAATTAACTCGTCTTCCGTCCAAAAAGTCCGCCACGGGACCAAACCACCAGACCGAGAAGGGGAGGCTGAGCCTACCTCGACTACTTACGTTACGGACGAGAGCAAGTTAAGGGATCCAGAAGAAACAGCAGAGACAATTATGGGGAAGAGTCCAAAATCTAGAAAGGATGTGGACGATGCTAAGAATTTATCTAACGACGCACACAACCAACTCGAGTATCAGCAAATATCCGACTCTCAACCCCTGTCATCACCCACACGCTTTGAATTTAGAAAGCTGTCACCGTCTCCTGGTTTTCTACGGCAACTTGATAAACGACCAGACTCACCTCCACTTCTTACTGAGCTTCAGTGCAATGACCAACCTCAGCAGCAAAGACTTACAATAGGCTCTTCCCAAATCGAGCCTTCTCAGCCATCACTTATCCCCCAACAGCCAGTTCAGCATCAAACATCCAAAACACCCCCACGGTCCCAATCTCAAAGTTCCCGACCACCGGGGGCGTCTCAGACGCCTCCAACTTTACTAAACCTCCTCAGAGGATCAAGTTCCGAAGGAGAAGTGGAGCAAGCATTACCGAGTACCAAGACTGACCGACCGTTCGAGACTGATACTCAACGGCAATCTTTCGAAGTACAGTATCATCAACCTTCAAAGCCCCAGTACTATAATGAACCCATGCAGATGAATATAAATGGCGGGAACGCCTAGTTTGGCCCGCCAGTTGAACCATTTGCGCCCATGCCTCAATGGCCTCATTTGTCATCAAATCCACAGGGTTATAATATAGATAGAACGGATATATATCATAGGCAATATATCCCGTTAGAATCACCATCGAGAGGAGCGAGACAATTGAGCTCACAGCTGCCACAAATTACCGACTACAGCCAACAGAACATGACTAACGGGTATAGCCAACGCTACCCACCCGGGCAGACACAGCAGCCGTTGGCACGATCTTCGTATTACCCCACATTGGGAGATGAGTATCAAGAAACGTCTCATTCCCCGGGTTCAACAAGTTGCCAACTTTGGAGTAGTGTAGCGGAACCATCTATTAGTTCTAGATCGGAACTAGAGGCAATGCTGAGCTATCCTCACAACATCATAAGAGCACAGGGACAAGCGAACGGGCGGACTGATAGGCAACCGAACTGGCAATCGAATGGAGAGGGGAACGGAGAAGCAAACCGACAGTGCAATGAGCAGGGGAACGGGCACGAGGGTCGGCAAGTGAACGGGCAAGTGAACGGGGAAGTGAATGGATGGACACAGACATACCAGCCTGGGCACGGTAGCCGGCAGAGGGATTATGCCGGTCAAGATTTCTCGACTGATAGCCAGGGAAATAGGGACATGGCCACATGCCGATGTACTCGCAGATGCACCGCAGGATGCCCTCGCGGTCGAGCCAGCCCTCCAAACTCTCGACATACAGATCGTGAATATGATAGGCGGGGCAGGCAAGTCAGGCAAGTCAGGCGAGATGAATCTTATTCTGGGTTAACAGAACATGAGGTTGAAGACATGGCTTGGGAGTTGAGTGTTATCAGTCGACGGGTGCAAAACATCGGGACTCGGTTGCCTCGGTTGCGACCTAGCCCGACAAGAAGGACTTATGGTTCGGAGAATGAGCATAAGGGTGGCTAGAAAGTTGAGTTATAGCGGGTGTCAGTATTACTAAGATTCTACAAGTAATTCAGCGTAGGAATGATACAAGTGTTTTTCAAGACACAAGATATTTGGGAATAAGTGTGTATTGTTGAAAGAAAAAAAGGGGGAATACCCCCCTTTTTAGGTAGTTATGCGTCGTCTACTTCGTAAGGGAGAAATTAAGTACATGTAATTGTCATAGACGGAGCAGTTCCGGCTAATCATCGGGATTAAGAAGAGGGACGTGATGCAAGTAATAATAAGGAAATATGGAGACGATGGAATTCACAATAATATGTACCTCCGAACGTACCTACCTAATATAATAATAATCAATATTGGGACATCAAATGCCAGACATGCAGACATGCAGACATGCCACCTGCATTGTCTCCATATGTACATAAGTCTCCATATCACCTGCCTAAGGTAGATATGTAGGTAGATAGGTAGATAGGTAGGTACCTAAGATATACATATTCCATCCTTCGTACATGGTGACATTCTTGGACCAATGTTGCATAAACCACAACCCATAAAACCATATTTCGTATCATTACGGATACATCATCACCCTCGCTTTTTCGAATTTCTACCTAATCTTACCAACTCACAACTCACAACTCACAACTTACAACTCCATGTCTGAGCGCTAACGAGAAAAGTAAAACGAGGTGCATAAGCTAGAAAGACAAGGCCGACAGACAAGTCGTCGAGCTCGACCATGATTCCTAGGAAGTCAACATGGATCCCGAGTCAAATGCGCCCCTGGAGCGATCGACGTCACAACTCTCTGCAGCCTCAGCCTCGGCAAAGGTGTCCCGAAGCCACTCGACACGCGCAAAGTCGAAGCCAAGGAAGTTGATCTCACAGCCTTCTAGTTCAGCATCGTCCATCGCCGCCTCTGACAAGTCTCTTACCTCCTTCCCCTCATTTTCTCCCCAATCCCCGCGCGACGAGCCGTCATTCACCACCCTCGAGTCGAATACTTCTACCGTAAATGTCGACAGGAAACCCCTCGTGGCTCCGATTAGGACATCCATGGTTGAAAATTTGACTTCAGCCGAGGCCCAGAAGACAGTGCGCGATGCGCTATTCGATGATGCTCCTATAACAGCATATAAGATACCCGGTGCTCTTCATCATGCTAGCGATGACCATATACAACATCTTATCGCGAAGCACGGGGCTGTTAATCTCGTGCGCCAGGTCGCCGAGGACCTTGCACATCGCGACATGGAAATTTCCCGGCTAAGAAGGAGAGCTGATGAAAGAGAAAGAGCACTTAGGAAAATAATACGCGGATGTGGATTGTCAAGCTTAGATCTCGAGACAAAGCTCCGGTCGGTGGAGACAGAGCTTCAGGCGCAAGACAAGATTAAATATGCTACAAATGGGGATGTTTCTGGCATGATGAACGATGCGATACACGATTCAATGTCTTACAAAGCGCTGGGGATAACAGATATAGACGACAGTACGGTTAGAGCCAACACTCTATCTGCTCCGAGGGACAGCAACACGGTTAGTAAAGGCACGATGAAAGCATGGAAGGAATATCTATGGGGCGGCGGAAGTAGAAAGGCTAGCAGAGCAGCTAGTATTAACGAAGAGGGCGCAAAGACCGCCATTCGTGCATCAACACCAGGAGACCGCCGCCCTCCTATCCAGGAAGACCTCTTCACCCCGCCGGATGCCGAGTCTGCGCAAAGCTCAAGCCGTGCTTCCAGCATCTACTCTGCGCATACGAATAGAAAACCCTCATCATCTTTTGCTAGCATGGCTTTACAACTAGTGGCTGGGAAAGGCTCTTCGATCCGCGATTCTGAATCTACTAGAGGAAGATCAAATTCGGCGGGCCAGGGCGGTTCTGTGAGGTCATCATCAAACACTAGCACCAAGACAGGTGCCTCTATCAGAGCCGCGTCTACGCAAGGGGGCCCCAAAGCACTCATGTCGATGCGACGAGCAACTCCTAAACCTGGAAATCTGCAGTTTTCCAGACCACGTGAAAGGTGGGAAAGCGTAGGCGCAAACCCGGAAAGTCCGTCTGCAACGAGGTCAGATAATAATGGCCCGGTCGAGATGGATACTATATTTTCCCCTGAAGGTCAACCGCCGGCTTTATCGCAACTCTATAATAACTACAATAGCGGCGAGTACTTGATCGATCGCTTCGGCTTTATTTATGACCAACGTCGAAAGAAAAGACAGCGCGAAGCCGCCAAGGTCGCTTCACGCATGAAGAATGGACATGAGATGCTTTCTAGCGGAAGGTCTAACCTCTCGCCTAACTTACTTGATGATGACGCAAGTTCTAGCGGGGATGCTAGGAGTGATGATCGTCCGGAGAGCCCGACTTCTATTGAGGGCCTTGTTGACCAAGGCATGGCGAAACGATGGCAGGATTATCTTAAGATTGCTACCTTCCCTACGGAACTTTTATCGCATACTCCATCTATAACAGCTCCGAACATAGAGGTGCTTGAAGGAAGTGGATCCAAATCTCCAGGACTAATCAACACAGACGACCGCGGATTCGTCCCGACTGCGACCACCACCACTGCGGCTCTTGATAGGGAAATGAGCCCAGCAAAATCAGAGGAAGAACCAGCTATGGCTACGCTAGTTCACGAGGATGTTGAGCCGGTTAAACTTCTACTAAAGCAGTTGAGTGATGTTCACGACGCCCTGCAGAGAGAAAAGTCTGTGCGTTGGAATGAGTTTTTAAGAAAAGTACGCGCTGAGCGCCGACGCGAGAGCGAGGCTGCGGCTGCTACTGCGGCTGCCGCAGCTGAAGCTCGTTTCCAGACAGCTCCCGTCATGATTCCCGAAGCTAAGCTTACTGATGGTGAGACTATTGGTATCGCGGATCTTGGGGTGAAGGGAAAAGTTGGGCGCGCTAAATGGAATGAGTTCAGGAACCTGGTGCTTGGCGGTATCCCCGTGGCAAACCGCCCCAAGATCTGGGCAGAATGCTCCGGTGCCCTCTCTAAACGAACCCCCGGCTACTACAGGGATCTTATCTCGCGACCTAGTGCACTTGATGATGATGTTGTCATCTCGCAAATCGAAATGGACATCAATCGTACGCTTACCGATAACATATTCTTTCGTAAGGGGCCCGGTGTCACCAAGCTCAACGAAGTTCTCCGGGCATATGCTAGGCACAACCCCGAAGTAGGATACTGCCAAGGCATGAACCTAATCGCTGCGAACTTGCTGCTAATCATGCCATCTGCCGAGGATGCCTTCTGGGTATTCGTATCAATTATTGAACGTATCTTGCCGCAGGGATATTATGACCATAGCTTAATGGCTTCGCGCGCGGACCAGCACGTACTACGCCAGTATGTAAGCCAAGTCCTACCAAAGCTGTCTCAACACCTCGATGCGCTAAGCATCGAGCTGGAGGCTTTGACGTTCCAATGGTTCCTAAGTGTCTTCACGGACTGCCTATCAGCCGAAGCGTTGTTCCGCGTATGGGATGTAGTGCTATGTATCAACGACGGTAGCACGTTTCTGTTCCAAGTCGCGTTGGCGTTATTAAAACTCAATGAGCGCCAACTACTACAGTGCGATGCGCCTGCCGCAGTCTACACGTACATCAACCACCAAATGACCAACCACGCCATCAGCATCGACGGCCTAATCCAGGCCTCCGAGGGCTTGCGCCGCGTCGTTCGCCGCGAGGATGTCGAGGAACGCCGGAATAAGGCTATCGAGGCCGATAAGCAGATGGCACGAGAACGTGAGGAGCGTAACGCAAAACGTCGCGCCGAGCAGAATTCGCAAAAGGGCACGTCGATGCCTGCGCTCATCACCGAGGCTGGTGCCTCCACGGCCCTGAACCTCGCCGTGCAGGCCGAGAGCGAGAGCAGTAGCGTGACCGGGTTGAATATTTTGGACGCGGTCGGGGAAGAGGCAGAAGAAGAAGGCACCGGACCGGCACAGACACCGGCAGAGGAGGAAGCATCATTCGGGCTAGGATAAAGAGCATCGGGAATGATGATACCGGAATACGGTTGAGAGAGTACAAGTACAAACCCGTAAAGGAATAAGGCCAAAGAAGTGTCTTTCTCGGCGCAGAATAAGTGGTAGGTAACCGGTCGGCTGGTGGACATACGAGCATTATTACCCTAAACGGCTGGTGGCTTCTTGCATTGATATCGCACCCGGGAGTTTACGTTTTTTTTTTCTTATTTCTTTTGTCGTTCTCCCCGTTTTAGAGATTGGACCATGCTTGCATGCCATGATACCCCCTCTCGGTCGCACAAAGTTTGTTTTATTTTTTCTTTCCTTTTCCTATTGTGAGTAGTCTAGTCAGGCGGATGGAGTAGCCGGACATAACAAACAGATGTCACTCAGTCGCATGTAGAAAGAGGATGGACGAGAGGCCTAGCTACACAAAGGCGGGCAGATAAGAGATAGTACCGAGTACACGGGATGGGATGCCTTGCATACCATCCTTGCTGTCGTGCGGCGAGACAATATGAAGCGGAAGAAGGCGACGACGCGCGTGTAGACGAAGAAGATTATATCCGAGTGCGACAGAACGCCGGAGCTTTTGGTACCGAACCGGAATTCAAGGACAGTTCATACTTACCGTTAGCCGGTTTTCTCTCGGGGTGCTCGCGTTTTCCGTGATTCCGCAAGACCGTGTACACGTAAGACGTAAAAATTAATTTATAGTTATTCAATAACTAATGAGTCCTACGCAAGATGCCACCGAAATCAAATGTGCCTACCTACCAAGAAAAAAAAATGACTAAATATCCGACGAAGATATTAAATAAAGCATAGGAACAAATGAAATATTTACAAAAAAATAAACTCCGAATCGGGGAATCGAACCCCGGGCTTGACGGTGCTTCAGGGTCAGAAACCTTGAGAGCGTCAAATGTTAGCCACTACACCAATTCGGATTTATCGGATGACAATTACATCTGCTAACTTTCTATATGTATATACTACGAATAGGTACATGCTTAGCGCCTTATATGCTACATGTACATACGTAAAAGCTAGACGCATTAGGTAGTTACTAAATCCATGTAACGCAGTTTTTAGTATGTTTATAAATGACGGGTGTTTTTGCCTTTTATTTATTTACCGTAGAATTCTTTTCAATGTTAGGTAATTACAGAAATTCTATTCGTATAAATCATAGCTCTTCATAGTTTAACCCAGAAAAAAAAAACCATCAAGTTCACATAAGATGTAAGTACGAAGTAGAAATAGTGGTGAATTCTCATGCATCATGTCTCCACGGCTTAGAATACAACTCGATTCTCTTAATGTCTTTTTTTTTCTTTTCTTTTTTACAAAGTGCTGCGCTCCGCAACTAGTAGTGGCAATAGCAAGCGATGCTCATATCTACACGTTAAGAATTCATTAAGAACTTCGCGGCCTCCTTCCCTGTGTCAATCCTAGGCTCCGCTCCGTTCAGCTCATCAATCGCATCTCAACCAGACTACCTACTTACTATCTATCCTAGGCATAGTGCTAAGAAGAATAGGTCTGGAACAATCCTATGTTTGCTAGGTACAAACGCCGCGCCCCCATTATTCTGAAGTTTTGTAAACTTTTTTTATACACGAGTCTTCCTAATCAGACTCAGATGTAGCCCCTTGCCATGCATGCATGCATTAACCAGTTTCTCCAATGTTGTAGATGCGTCTTGTGTAATAGTCGAGAGCATCGCGATGAATTCGTCCGTCTAGAGTGAGATGTTCGTTCTGCCGAAGAATAGCTCTACCAACTCCTTAACCGAGTGGCATGTTATTACCAAAATTTCCCCTTGCATATTCCCTGTGAACACCTTTAAGTAGTACGCGTTACCGCGCAAAGACCTTGACGACTCCGTCTCCCCCGCCACTAACAACCCATCGACCGTCTTGGCTCCATACGACGGCGCATACGCCCTCTCCTCTCATAATTCGGTGGCTGGTGATCTCTTGGGTACAGGTTCGTTTTTCTAGAGACCAGAATCGAAGGCTTGCATCGTGGCCAGCAGATACGAGCTCGCGGCCATCAGGGCTGAGAGATAGGGACGATATTGATGCCGGGTGGGCGAGCATGTTATATGTGCATTGACCTTCAAAGAATTAGCGATATACATACTTAGGTACGGTACCTCCTCTAATAACTCACCGCTATTGGCATCAAAGAACCTTATAAAACGGTCTTCATGCCCTGATATAATAACGCCCTCGACCCCGCTACCAGCTGTGCCCGTACCACCAGTTGGACCACTGGCATCGTCGTCGCCTAGGCCTGATCCAGAACTTTGATCAAGGCCCGCCGTGGTCGCGACGACGGCATTGACACTAGTGCCAATCGTATTGTCGTACGTTTCAAGGCTAGCCATGGAGCCAATTTCCTCACCGGTTCTTGTATCGAACACGATAATAGCAGCGTCCGAATAACTAACTACAAATGCCTCTCCACTGGCTGATAACGGAGTAATGCACGTCGGTGACGCCCGGGATCCGTTAGAGCGGCGGATGTCATGTATTAGTGTATAGTTGAATGGTGAACTCGAAGCCATGTTTGGTTGGGGTGAACTTGGGAACTGAGATCCGGAGCTCATAGAGTTACCTCTGACTCGACCGCTTCCGGTGCTCCGTCTTGGCGGTCCCGGTTGAGGTGAGGTGAGTTGTGGCGGTGCACTGACGGCCCAGATTTTCACAGCGCCATCAGCTGCTCCAGAGGCGACCAGGATGCGATCTGGGGTACCGTAAGGGTTTGATTGGCCAAAGACAGCGCCGAGGGTCGCAGGAAGTACGCATATGGCCCAAACAGCGTCGCTGTGACCGTCGAGCGTCGCCTTCGGATCTACCCTACCCCGTTCCCATACTCTGATGGTCGCATCTTGCCCACCGGAGAATATCCATCCATCACCTTGGGCACGGCCGCCGGTCGAAAAATTAGGAGAAGGAGACCAAGACGTCAATGATAATACAGCGCCAGTATGTCCACGATGGGTGAAGTCAGCTGGCACATCGAGATCAGATGACATAGTCCCAATATGGCTTGGATTCTCACGCGGAATGTGGAATCGCTTGATCAGTCCGTCGTCGCCTGCTGTGCAGATTTCTGGCTCTCCGGGACTTCCACCTCCGGAAAATATTACGGTTCGGACGGTATTAAGATGGCCACGCAATCCATATCGCAACTTAAAACTGCCACTCTCTGGTTTCTGTGCAACACCATTCAGAGAGAGCTCATGCTCTGAGCTTTTCCTGCGAGACATGGACGTCTTCCGCCTATGAGAATTAGGGCCACGATTAGGAGACTGGGGTACACTTTCAGCGTTGGGAAACGCATCCGTGTCCGGACGGTGCGTAAGAGGTTGTAATTGCTGCGCCGCAGCTGGATCGGGGAAGGCTCCTTCGCCAAAATCCCAAGCATCCCCATCAACTGGCGCTCGCTTCTCTAGTGGACTTTCACCAAAATCAGAGCGCGAAGGCTCATTAAGATGATTTGGTTTTGCGTTTGGATCTTCTTGCATACGAGCACCCGGTTGGTTGGAGGCCGGCCACTCACCGGGGTGCGAGTACATCGGGGCGGCACCCTCCCCTGACCGAATCATAGGGGCAGATTGTAAGTTCGGGTTCTCTGACGTTGGCAAGTTAACGTTATGCGGCATTCTCTGACCATGATGATTATTCGTATTTACAGCACCCTGGCGGGGCGCCGGGTCCCTCGCATGGTTCTGACTAAGTCTCAACGCCTGGAAAGCTGTATCGAGCGGTTGTTGAGAGATAGGTAGTCCAAAGTCTCCTTCTCTCAAGTCATCCATCATAGGCAAGGGCGGAGATTCTCGAGGAGGCATAGGATTCGCGGGTGAGACCATTAGGTAGGTGAATTCGGCTTGGCACTGGTCCAAGAAGACCCTAAGGTTGTCGCGCTCCTCGTCCTCCTGCACACGCTCGCCAACAAGACCCTCCAAACCGGGCACCGACTCTTTCAGTCTCTCGTCCGATGCTAGAAATGAAGTCAATACTACACACTCGTACAGTTATTCATCTTGATACGTACATTTGAGCTTCTCCTGTATCAAGGCAGCCCTATCAATCTTCTGAGGTTGCTTCACGGAGTGATCCGTGGCGGAAGCGGCAGAAGAAACCTTCAGCTTCGCAGCCTGGTCTTTAACCTTCTTCTCCAGGATGGTGACATATCTTTTTAATGCCTTTTGTGTAGCGTCTGCTCTCCTAGCGGAACCTTCGAGGGCGGCTATTCTACCCTTCATCTCCTGACGTTCGATCTCCCAGGCGTTTCTATCTCGCTCGTGTCGATGCCACTCGGTTTGAAGGAAGCGCATAACACCTATTCGTCGAGCGCATGTAAGTTAGCCGAGAGGAATCTAAAATACAGATCGGATGAGTCAAATATACCTTGTAATGTGTACTCGGTAGCATGCGGCTGATTTGACGGATTGCCGGGCAATCCTCCGCCAGATAACTCTTGGCCGCCGCCGAGACCACCGGCGCCCGGCATACCGGATCCATTCCCACCGTTTCCCATAGCGGAGACCTGTTGCCAACTCATCGAGTGTTGAGTTTCCGGCTTACTAGATTGACGGTGTTCAGCCCTCACAGCCGTCTTCACCGTTTATTTTGAGGTCGACTTCTCAACATGCGCATTTGCGTTGCAAGTGCCCTCCACGAAATACGACTTTATGTCGGAGAGGGAGAAGATGCGACGGTGGGGAAATCAATTGGCCCAAGGTCTCATGAGTAGAACGGAGCAGATCGTTAGCGTGATAGGTTCGGTACGTTTCTCGTTCGCGAAATATTGAATATTCGAATAAAGTCGCGGTTGTAGAAGAAAGGAGCTCTCGTTCGTGGAGGATTAGAAGAAGAAAAAAGAATTAAACAGGGCCAGTAATGAGCGAAGAGAATAGAGATGATACAAATTGTTTGACCCGAAATAAATGCGTCGCAGTACAGTATAACGAACTATTCGGCGGTGCGATTTCGTTTTGTGCCGTAACGCGTGATGGGAATATCCCGACGTTATGTTATCGTCAATCTAAATGGCAAAAGTTGAGAATTCCGAGACGTGATGGATTTGGAAAGCTGTCAAGGTCGACTTGCTGGCCTGCGAAGAGGACAGTACGTACTTCTGGCATACTCTTGGTACGTATTCCCCAAAACTTGTGCCAGATTAGGTCATTGCCGCCCCGAACCACTTCTAACCCAGCCAATCAAGTAACTGCCACACAAGGCAAAGTCAAAACTTCCCCTGAAAGCTGTGTTAGCAACTGTGTTTACTTCGTACATATCTGTAATATTTAAGCTCGGACCACCATGACACAAAAGCCCCCTGTTGTGGAATGGGACATTATGTAAGCCACCACGATGTCCAATGCGTCCAATGCTGCACGACAGATGTTGCAGCTAGCTGCATCACCGTCAACCATCCCGCATACCTCAGCTAGACGCCTCAATACCTTATCCGTCTCCATGAGTAAAAACCGGGCCGTTATACCCAACAACATCATCCACAATTTTTGCATCGGCAGTCCTTCGACGAACTCGAGATTCGGCTCGGTAAAGTGCACCTTCAAGTCACTTAATAATAAGCAACACTAAGAAGATTAACCTCAGTTCACCAGCCCATCCTCCAGGTAGAGGGACTACTAGCTAACTCGATATTTTTCTCTCATTTTCCGCTATTGTTCCACCGCATTGTTAACAGTTTAATATCGTTCTAAATTACAATACTAATGTAAGTATCTATCACCTTAGTATTACATTCCCTAGCTCATATGATCGTATGGCGCGCGTAGCCTTGTCTAAGTTGTAGGCGCTCCGCGTTTCGGCTAGTAGTTCGGGCAAGGCTTTCTCTATCAGATTTCTAGCAGGTACAGTATGATACCAATACCATACACCGCTTTTGAAGATACGGGTAGGTCAAGCAAGAGGTGGTCTGTTATTGCATCCTTTGAACATTGCTGCTGTCCGGATATATAAGCTGGGTAGCGGGAAGATGATATGGGCTAGTTTTCTAGAATAGAAGCGAGAACTATCTTGTCAATGCTTCGTCGTGTTCGAGCAGATGACAACATAGAGATATTCGGAAATTATAACAATTGACGTACTATGGGCTTATATGAAAATTCAAATAAATTCTGTGTTGACGTTTCATTGACCACTAAGATTTTGTAGGTGAGCCAAATAATAAACTTATGCCAGCGGGGAATCTGGTATAAGTGATAGAAACAACTTACAACTACAATTCTGATAGAATGGCTAACTGGATAACTAGGTAGTATTAAAAATAAGTTTATAACAAGGTATTATCATATAACTAAATGTTTTATACACTTAGTTTGCTCCTCAATTGCGATATAGTTTACCTAGGTAAGTACACGTTCAAGATGCTTCGGTTAGACTGCTAACCTGCTAACCGTGCTCATATATCTATTTTGGCTAGTACCAGTCTTTTATTTACCGAGGCGATAAGCAACCTTCAGCTTATCAACACATACCTAGTTGAGATCCTTTGGCGAACAACTCATCTCAAAGTTCACCTCCTTTTCCATTTTAAATAATGTCTAGGTCTCCAAGTGGTAAAGATGCGCCTATGGGGTTGACCATCTTAGAGTCCTTAAAGCCGCTTGTCGGTATCGAGAAGGTTGAGGCGTATTTGAAATTGGCCTCAGAATCCCAAGACCCGAAGAATCATGTAAGCTCATCCCCGCAGTCTTCATCCTTCGTGTCGATGCGTATTTACGAAATTTCTCGTATCTACTACGTGGTACCCTATACTATTAGAATCTAGTTATAATATTCTTATTCGACATAAGAGTGTGTACTCATGGGATGAGGTAGACGAATGAAAATTCAAGGAGTTAACGACTTATATCGAACATCCAAGATTCCAAGTCCACTTACAACCATGTACTGACTGTACTTTAGGAATGGACGACAGCTATAGCGCCTTACTTGTCTATTGTTTCGCACTCGTCCTCTCCGCCGCATCCTAGCATCACTTTCCGATTTACTGTGCAGCCTATCCATAGCAACGGTCTCGGTAATCTACACGGCGGATGCGCATCCACTATTTTTGATGCCTGCACTACGCTGCCGCTGCATCTTATTTCGAAGCCCGGTTTTTGGCAGTATACGGGCGTCAGCCGCACGCTCAATGTTACCTACCTACGACCAGTTCCAGTTGGTACCGTCGTCGATATCAAGTGCGACATCTTGCACGCTGGTCGCAAATTATGCGCTCTAAGAGGGGAGATGAGGACCGTAACCGCAGACGGCCGAGAAGGGCCCTTGTTGGTTGTTTGTGAGCACGGAAAAGCCAGCACAGATCCGCCGGTCGGGAAGTTGTAGATAGTTGCCTGCCGGTTGCCTCCGTGATGGATGTAGCAGGAGGGGCGGTATGGCCGACGGGATTTAGATCAAGAGATAACTCCAAGATGGGATGCCGCAGAAACACTGACTTACTACATGTAGCTATTGTATACCTCTAGCAATGTATCTAACTATATGATAGAAAGGAGGAAGGGAAGATTGTGGAGAATGCCAGCTAATAACTTTAGAACTTTCATCTTACCAGTACTTAAACGTAACATGCCTATTATATAGGTAGGTAAGCAATCGCCGTCTACTATCTACATTTGTCTTAATATGTATATACTTAGGTAGGTAGTGAACGCACGCCGTAGATATGGCTGATATGCTTATCGCTAAACTACCTAAGTGAACTGTTGCGAAAGTCGCTATAACCCATAATAGCAGATATAGTTGATTCATGCTTACTTAATCCTATATACCTGCACACTAGAAGATGCGAAGGATGAAGATCCTTAGGCTCTCAAAATCGGATATAGGCCGGATATCTACCGGTTCTGCCATATGGAGTATATAGTGTTTGGGCTGTAAAGGGAACTTTGGTATTATCAGTAACTCCTTTATGATCGTCTCGGCTATGTTATGGCAGAAATGTAAAAGACTTGGCATACGAGTTGCAGTAGCTCGGAAATCTTCATTGCCCCCAGTCTGTTCTTTGGTCTATCATAGGGGTAAGGTAGTGTGAGACATAAGGCAACTTGGCTCTACTTAGAACTTACCGGCGCACGGTTTTTATCGATTGCCTAATTTTTTTATCCCCAACTAATGCAGTGTTACCTACAAGTCCTGTCCTGACGAATAGAGCAGCACGAATCTAGCGTCATCGGTAGTCGAGGCCTAAGTTTTGTTTCCCCTTAACCTAGAAAAGTCCTTAATAATACTAGCAGTACTGCATACATAGGTACCTAGCATTAGGTAGGTATTCGATGCACGAGAGCCTCATCATCAGATGTGACATGCGGCTTCTGCCGTCCCAGGGGAACATGTGGCCAGCCATGCCGCCAAGACAAGATACAACCCCTACCCCTACTATCCCGAATTCTTACATTCATCAATTACCCAGCCTGCCTAACCCACTAGAAGGCGAAATAACGACCTTACGGTTGACCTAACCTAGTAGGTTCGTACATCGCGGATGGTATCCGTGGTAGTTTTATACGTTTATGTCGAAGCTAAAATTGCGTTTAGGTATTATACGTCAAGATATTAGAATAATTTAATTATTAAAGATTTAATGTTTAATTGTTATCAAATATTAGCCTTTAATGTAGACTATATGATAAATTATAATATAATAAATAAGGTTTAATAATAAAAGCATCCTTTTATAATACCGAACATTTTATAAAAGACGGTTTTTCATCTTGGTTAAGTTCGTGAATGAAATAATCTTAAGATGTCCTCAAGTGCGAAAGTGCTACACAGTAAACCTCTTTGGATGTAAGTAATTTGATTGGATATACCCCCGAAAAACGTTTACTGTGTAGCACTCTCGCACTTGAGGACATGGTTCGCGGACAATATTTGTATATATGTAGTTCAGCTCCACAAACGGTCGGGGGGGGGGGTGGACAATCAAATTGTCGGGGGTGGGCGCCGAGATTGGACGCTTCTTGGGGGTGGGCAATCAGATCGTCGGGGGTGGGCAACGACATTGTCGGGGGTGAGCCATGAGAATGTCAGCTTTTTGGGGGGTAGCCAATAAACTGCAAGCATCTCGGAGGGTAGGCGATGAGATCTCGACAAGCTTTTATGGAACCAAGCCCGGATCCTGCATTGCTCATCACGACACCGCATTGAAGGTTATGACCTGGATACTTTTGTACATAATATGCGGGATCGAATTGTATCGTATCGGTCGGTCTTCTTTTATATAAAGATGCTGTATTCTCTCTACCATTTACGCTTGCTGAAAATATGACGGACAAACAAGTCACTCGTGAACGAGAAGCGATCAGCCTTCCTAAAATCTTGTATAGTCATATTCCCACAGCTCACATACTATTTTCCCGCACTCTCGTCTCGTCTCCCGAATATACCTAAGCAACTATGAACAAGTTATCCAACGCGGCCGTCAATGGGTAAGCCTTATCTTGCCGTCCTCAATGGCCATACATAGCCCGCTCCCTCTTCCCAATCGAAGACCTTATTGTCAAGTTAGTAACTATGACTGCCCGTTATACCATCCATCGTCCTTTCTACGGATTGATGTCGCACTATAGCATATAAAGCCTTCACCTCTTTCCCTCTTACTCTCACCCCGCCCCTAGTCTAAGCCAACGCGAGCTCTGACTGATGGTACTTCCTTGATTTAGCTCTGCCAAACCAGGGGGAACCAGTGTCAACTCCAAACACACTCAAGGCCAATACTCTACTCAGAGTATCCACGAGTACACGGCTGGTGTATTGAATGGCGATGCCCCCGTTAACACTCTCGTCGGGCTTCGAAACACCGACTTGAACATAACTCCTCGAAATGTTAAGGTCAATCGCGAAGTCGAGGACGCCTTGGCAAAACTCGCCCAGAGGCCGAATCAGTACGTTTCGTTTCGTCTGTCTTATACCTCCACGCGCGATATGTGTCGCATGTCGCATGTCGCATGTCGTCGAGACCCAAACCTGTCGATGAACCATAGGGTGGTGCACTGTTCCCTTGTCCCTCCCTGCCCTAAGTATTCTTCGAGGCGGCATGAGATCGTAGTACAAGCTGCTCAAACCCGATTGGTTCAATAAGTAATGAAACCATTCCGTAATAGGCATACGTTAAACCCAGCGAAATTTTTGATTGGTCAAATTCGAGCAGTTTGTACTGAGATCTTCTGTCTGGAGAACATGCTAATGCAATCATAGGTAAGGTTATTGAGTTTGCTAAGGGGTAGGGTGAGATACCATATAGCCCGGTACATGTTTATGATATGATAATGGAAGCGAGGCGCCTGGCGCAGGATACCAAGAGTTGGAATTATGGTGAGCCACATCTCATCGGGGGGGGGGAATGTACGTATGCATCGCAACGTTGGCCTGATGGGATATCACCTGATAATGAAAACATTAAATTAGATATCAAAAAGTTCATATACAAACCGTGATCCCAGCGTAACGCCGGCACTATGCAACTATCCATTTTCAATGCTTTCCCCCGCATAATAGTACAGGCGCTAGGGTTTAGAATGACTCTCCGATTCTTAGTACATATGGTAGGTCACCGCGGTCCTCCCTTGTCGCAAGCCGGATAATAGAAGACTGGGAAGCGGACCTAAAACTTGCGCTCGATGTTCGACTGGCAGGATATGGTCGCTTCGTTTGCGCGAAACTCCCCCCGTTACTTGAGCTGGTAGACTGCGATGTCCTCCTACCACCGAATTTACTCCTCGGCGTCGTCGGCGCGGTACGATACTGGTGCCAGGTATGGGTTGAAGAGTTGCGGTCCGGCAAGGTCAGCCTACGGGTACGCGAGCGCGTGCTCCCGCTGAGGCTAAGGGAACTTGACCCGCTCCGCGCAGGTGTAGTCGGGTTGGTGTCCCGAGGGGCGTCATCGTCGATATGCCCGTCGCTTTCAGAGTAAGCGTCGTTAGGACTGCGAGGTTCGTATAAAGAGGCTGCGTCCAGAGGTTGCATTGCACGTAGAAGCTCGGCGAAAAGATGCATTAGCTGCCGGAAGTGTGCATTAGACATGGGGCGAGTGGAGAAGCGGGCACGCTCATAGCTATCAAGGAACTCAAACACCTCTTGGGAACTCAACAGCACGCCAACGCTAATGAGATGCATGACGTAGTCCCTCATCGTCATGTTAGAACGGCGCTGGAGGAGAGAAACAGAGTCTGCATCAAACATTGGGGGGTTCATAGCAGAGGTCGGATCCATTGGCGCCTGAGAGACCGCCTTAGCTTCAATCAGGTTCGGCAACTCGGAGAGGACTGTGCTATATTGAACATTGGGCAAATCTGGTGAGCTTGGTGAACCCCAGCCGTCGTGCCCAATCTCACCCCAAACGGGGCGCAAGGGAGGAAATGAGATACCCAGCTGCTCTTCTACTGTTGCGGGCGATTTCGGCTTAAATAACTGAAAAGATCTTCTTGGCTTCTTTATATTCCCCTCGGTTGTAACCCCTTCCTCTGCTACATCTTCTAGTGATGTCGCTCGAATTACCGGCGCTATGACCTTTGGATGCGCCCCTAACGCGATGGCAGCACTGCGGCCAAGATCGGTAGCGATCACTTCGCGGACCTCCTTAGGGACATCTCCCTTCTCAATGGGTATCCAGGTTTTGGGTATCGAAGCCAGTACTGTCCGGGTAACATAAAGTCGCAAGATGTAAATGAACAGAACGATTAGTACGGTAAGGACAAAGACAATCGCGAGGACGATTAAGTTGATGTATTGGCCGGAGGAAAACAGATCCTGGCGGATAAAATCGCCGGGAACGACAAGAAATAAAGCGGCGAGAAGAAGACATAATAGAAGATAGATGGAATTGTAGGCTATGCGAGAGACAAGGTTGGTGGCGCTCTTCATTATGACGCGCCAGGTATTAGGATCGAGTATTATAACATTCTTGTGTCGCGCGGCACAGGGCGGCAGAGGCTCCGGCTATTAGGCGACGAGCGACCAAGTTGAAGGAGTGTAATCGAAGTTCATATTAAGAGACGAGTATTCATGACGATTCCTTAGGCCGTGCGATAGAATTAAGACTTGCCGATTATAAGATCCATAGAGGGCTGCGCGAAGACATCCTAGATGGATGGGGAAAGAAAGGAAGAGGTAAGGGTGAAGTTGAGATAACCGTGTTTGTAATTCACCAGGAGATTAGATTGTATGATGCTATTTGCAGGGGTTAATGCCACTCGGGATTTTAGTTTCCCCACTTCCATTTGAATGACGTGTGATTGGGCGCCTCGTGTACCCTCCGTTTCAGCTCTACGTACGTACATAGTTAGTTGCATCAGCCTCACACTATTCCCGTCTCATACTTTAACATGCGTTTGTCTTGACTTTAAGCGTTAGTAAATGTATTTAAGTGGCTGTAACCTGAAATGAATGTGAATAATATTAGATCTTGGGTCTAACTGAGCATCATTAATGAAGTAAATAAATATATAAGCCGCACAAACTAAGAGAATATATTTCCATGGTATTCACTAAATACCTAACAAGTCTTATGTATGACAACTGTGCCAACCCTATTATATACCTAGCAATGTTTCTAAACCTTTCCCAATATCCTACAAGTAACCCCTTCTTTCCCTTCTCCTCAGTCCGCCGAGTCCAAGACCGCACAACAGCAACAATTTCCTCCGGCTCAACCCCCGGACCAAATCGTCCATGATTTAAAAGCAGCTCAACAACATCCACCCGACCCCGCCGTATAAGCCTCGCTAACATTCCGCCTACTAACCGCGCCAGTCCTCTCCAGTATCCTCTCCACAATCTCAAGCGACTGCCCACCAATCACCGCTGCATACAACGCGCCTCCGCCAGGGCCCCACCCATCATGCACGTCGGCGCCGTAGTCCAGTAACACGTGCA
The DNA here is from genome assembly GCF_022478755.1 of Daldinia loculata. Classification (NCBI taxonomy): domain Eukaryota; kingdom Fungi; phylum Ascomycota; class Sordariomycetes; order Xylariales; family Hypoxylaceae; genus Daldinia; species Daldinia loculata. The sequence continues at coordinate 20,603 of NW_026054884.1, read as the reverse complement.
GCACCGGTCCGATCTCCTCCGGCGGCCGGGCACACGCATCCCCGCCGTGAGAAAGCACCGCATGCCGGAGTCGATAGAGAAGCTAGCAAAGCCACGTTTGTGGCCGCAGAGAACTTGCAATAAGAGAACTTGCAATACTGCTGGATTGGGGTGCTCGAGGACCGCGCGGACGATCCCGTGCTCCTGCATGAGCGAGAACGAGGGGTACATATGAAGAATAAACTTTACGACGGCGACTTGTTCCGCTGCTACAGCTCGCTCGAGCAATTTGCCCGTAGGGGGAATTTGGAGCCCCATAGTTGTAGTTAATGCTTCTTGAGGGCTGCCTGGGTCAATAAATTTCGGATAGACAGGCTTACTGCCGGGTTGAATGCCGTGATCAGTGAAAAGCCGTTGCAAAGTTGAAATATCTCCGGAACAACAAACACCGAGCATATATGGCTCTGGGTCGCCTTGGTATGTCGTGATGTAAGAATTAGAATTTCCTGGACGATAGAGAGGGAGGAAACGTAGTAGCTGAAACTTAAGTTAACTACCTAACCTAAGACGATCACTGTCTAGATTCTAGATCACCTTATGTATGTAGGATTTTTGTGGCACTGCCACACTGTAAATACAACCTACCTGTAAGATCATTACTAAAACCTGGGTGAAAGAGATATGTCTTTAAGACGAACACCAATTCCACAGCCAAATATATTTAACAACACAAGATTTCTTTTCGTCTTCATTAACCAATTTTATCATAAAGTTGTACCCATAGCTACTATTACACTTAATGTAACTCGGTCAATTTGCCCTGGAGACTCGATACGAGCAGCCGCTGCCACTAGCGTACTTGCTGCATCTGCGGTTGAGCCTCTGCCGTACGGGCTGCTGCGGCGCGTCTCGGTACTTCTGCCACCGCCTCCACCTGCTTCTTCTCCGCGGCTTCCCTCGCTAGTCTCATGTCTGCCCGCGTGAGCCTCAAATCGCTGCTGTACTGCCCAAATGCCGTGATGAGCTCGTTTAGTCCGTCCTTCAACGCTTCCAGCAGTTCGTCTACCTCGGGACACACCCGATTCTTTCTAAGATCTGTCCAGTGCATCGGAAATCCGTCCCTGAATCTCTCTAGCTTTTTGATCACTGCCGTAAACGTCCGTATGATGGTCGGTACATCTCTTTGGACGTTACCATACTGGTCCTCCGTCAAACTGGACACTGCTAGCTTTGATAGAGCGTAGGCAGCGTTGACGTATATGCTAGGTTCGCCATACGGTCGGCCAAGTACAGCAGTTGCTAATCGGCGACTAAACAGTTGCTGAAAGAATATGCCGAATGTAGGTAGAGCCAAAAATCGTAATGCTATAGTTTGGGCAAGGGAGTTAATACCTTCGGGGGAGAGTGCCTCCTTTTGCTCTTTCGTGAGTAAGTGGTCAGTAGCCTCTAACGCTTTCTTCTTTGCCTCCGGCAAGTATACCTCGGCGGGTGTCTTTCCGGGCGACGTGGCAACGCTAGTAACGAACTTGCCTAACGAGTCGCGGAAACCTCTTGAACTCGGTGCGGGTGCCCAAACATCGTCTGTCTTCGGGGGTTGGACGACTCGGGCCTGTGGTTTAGGAGGTGCGGCATTGGGTTGTACCGGAGGCGGAGCCGGTGGTTTTCCGTACTCATCGATTCTTTGCTCCAGTGACTTAATCGTGCTCAGGCATGTAGCGTAGATCTGCGACCACATTGTGCCATCCTTACGATCGATATCTTCGAATATGCTTCTCCTTCTGATATCGAAGTCCCTTGTGATTAAGGCCAATTCCCACATGGCAAATGCCTACATCGTTAGCGCCATGCTTCAATAGAAAGGTAAAGGGAACAACATACCGATATGCGTGACTTCTTGCTCTGTAACCCATTCAATAGACTCCCATTGGGGTCCTTCGACTCAGCACTAAGTGGCTGGCCGTTTTTCAGAGGTGGTCTTCCAAGCTGTAACCTAAAGACCATATCGCCAAAATACCACAAAAGGCACAACAAGAACCCAGCCCACATTGATCGCGCCAGCATCCAGATACTCCATGGTGCCTGGGAAGGTGGGATATTAGATTTTGGAAGGTTATAGAATAGCCGGAAAAAGGACAAGGCCCAGCCCCAGGCGGAGCGTCGGAGGAAATGGTAGAGTACAATGTAGTTGGCTAAAGAAACAGTTATCGAGAGCATCCCGGCGCGAACGACGATTACGGGTACCCATTCGGTTAATCGTACCCAACTGCTTGTTGCTTGAGTATTCGCATCTCCTTCGCGTTTCGGCTTCACCGTCCCTAGAAGAATTCGGTCGCAATCCGCGGACACATGTAAAATGCCCTGGGCAATCCCTAAAATGATAATATTCACAGTGTAGAATAGTGCTCTCTCGTTTAGCCGCGCGCGATCACCGCTATAGTAGGTGATCCAACCGAGGTTTGCACTAGCTGGAGTTGATAACAGGTATGTTTGGCTGAATAGCCATGCGGAGATAGCGAATGTAATTATTGTCTCTATCGTCGCGAAAGACAGGGCATAGTGGCGGAAAGTGTCGAAGGGTGAATGAGACGTTCGAATGCCGATGTGGGAATGGGCAATTCGCAATATTATAATGGGGAGGATACAGCCGAATATAGCTAGGGTGCGAATACTCGCAGGTCCAACTGGAAACCATGGCCACAGCACTGATAATATGTTAGGTATCTACGTGATATAATTGGAAGATGGCAATGTACGTCACGTACGATTACTCCAGTTAGCTAAGAAGAGGTTCTCAATATAGGCTAGCCCTAATAGAACTCCGGTGGTTGAGGCGAATCGTCTCTGGAGGGCGGGTTGGAGGAAGTCCTTGTAAGGCGCTCGGCGCGCAATTGCGGGAGGCATCTTCGCAACTGTAACGAAAAGAAATATTTAGATCAGCGCATGGTTCGGGCTCGAGAAGTAGAAAATGCAATCTGTATGCAGATATTTTCGTGTGAATCTAAGCTCGGAAGAAAGGAATGTTGGCTCTGAGCACCGTTGCTCTGGGAAAGGTTGTTACCTATCGGACGGGTGAATGTAAATAAAAAAAACTTACAGAGCTTCTTGAAATCCACTGAGAACGGTGTTGCTTTAGGAGCTAAGCGTCATCCGCCCTATTGCATTAGCTTAATGCACCAGCCACAGTACATATGTACATACAAATGTATTTATGGACTAGGTACATGTAGGTACAGCTTATGAGCCGGGTACCTGCCGCGATTTGTATACCCAACTTTTAAAAGGGTTATTATGGCAGGCCAAATTAAAGATATTTCCTAATTAAGCAATTTGTTTGTGCACCCATTAATGCCTTTTAATTGTGGGTTTTAAATATTATAATAAATTAAATAATAAAGTTAAAGTTTTAATTATATAATTAATATTAAATTAATTTTAATTTAAAAATTTTAAATAATATGTATTTTTAATAAAAAATAAAATTTTTAATAAATTAATAAAAAAATAAAACTTTTAATAAATTAATAAAAAAATAAAGCTTTTAATAAATTAATAAAAAAATAAAGTTTTTAATAAAAAAAATAAAAAAAAAATTAAAAAAAATAATTTATAATTTTAAATTTAAATTTTATATATATATAAAAATATTATTATTTATTATTATTATATATAAATTTTAAATAAATTAATACCATTTAATTTTTTTAATATTAATATATAAAAATATAATATTTATTAATTTATATATAATTATTTTTTTAATTTTTTTTATTTTTTAATATTATTTTTAATATTATTTTATTATTTAATTTTTAAGTTTAATCTTTTATTAACGTTTTTTAAAACTATTAAAAAAAAAAGATAAATTAATTAAATTAATAATTTTAAATTATAATTTTTAAAAAAAAATTTTAAATGGTAAATTTAATATTACTAAAAAATTAATATTTATAAATTAACTTTTTATATTTTCCCGAAAATTTTAAAATAAATAATTTAAAAAAATAAATTTTAAAAACGATAAATTTAATAAGTTTTATTATAACCGTTTCGTTAAATTATTTAACAATAATAATATTATTTACTACCAATATTATTATAAATATTAATTGTAAATAAATGTTAAAATAAAAAGTTAATATATAATAATATTTTTATTATAATTTAATTTTTAATAAAATTAAAAACTTTAAAAATTAATAATTAATTATTTAACCGATTTTTTATTTACAATTTGTTAATTAATTTAATTATTTACCTTTAATTTTATAAATAATTAAATAAATTTAAAAATAATTAAACCATAAATTTAAAAATTTATTTATTTAATAATTTAAAATATAATTTTTTAATTTTAAAAATATTTAATATTATAATAATTTAAAATTAAATAATTTTTAATAAATTATTTTTATAATTATTAAATAATTAAATTAAATTGCGTTTTTTAATAAATAATTTAAAAATTAACAAATAATTATTTTTAATTTTAAAAATTAAAAATAATAACTTTATAATAATTTTTACTATTAATAAATTTTAATAAATAAATAATTAAATTTATATAATAAACGTTATTAAATTATTTAACATTTAATAAATATATAATATTAATATTTAATATAAAATAATTAAAGGTTTAAAATAATGGATAAATATAATTTTTAATTATAAATTATAATATTAATTATAATTTAAAATTTAAAAAATATTCCCGATTATTAAAATATTTAATTATATTATAAATTAATATAAGTTTATTATATTATATATTAAAATATATTTTTAAAATAATTAATAAATAAAAAATAAAAAAATATTATAATATAGTTTTATAATTAAATTTATTAATAAAATATTAATTATATAACTATATTATATAATTTAAGTTGTGTTTATATATATTGCCTGGAAATTAACTTATATATATATAAATAAATATTTTTCATTTAATAAATTTTTTATTTTTTTTATTTAATTAAATATAATTAATTAAATTATTTTATTTAAATTATTTTATTATTTTTTATCTTTTATATTATATAATATATGGTAATATTATTATTACTTTAATATTAATTAATAATTAATTTATAGGTTAATTATAAAACAGTAAAAAGAAATTTATTAAAATTTTATTACAGTTTAAAATAACGGCAATAAAAAAAAGATATATTAATTAAAAAAAATATATATATAATAACTTTAAAAATAACAACCTAAATGTGGATTAAGTTAAAAAAACAAGCTTAAAAGTTATAAACATATATTATGCAAAAAAATTTATTACATATAACAATAATTAATATAATAAAAATCTTTAAAATACGTTTTAAATAAATTTTAACGGTTAAAACGTAATAACATTTAACAAAATTAATTAATTATTAAAAAAAAATATAAAAAAATACTTTATAAATTATAAGTTATACATATTTAAAAATAAATTACTTAACCAAAGACTTTATAATGTATTAAATATAAAAAACTTCCCGGCGTTTTTATAAAAAATAGTAAAAAACTATATAAAAAAAAATATATTTATTTTAATATTAAATTTATAATACGTTAAAAAGTTGGAAAATATAATAAATAAGTTTATAATATTAATATAATAATTGTAATTATTAAATTTACCAATAATTAAATTAAAAAAATTAAATTAATTAATATTAAAAATATAATTAAATTCGTTAATAAAATTTTTAAAATAATTAATAAATAAAGGCAAAAAAGTAATAAAATTAAAAAATAATTAAAAAGTAATTAATTTATTAAATTATATAAAAAAGTTAATATTTTATTTAAAAGTAAGATTTAAATAAGTAATATATAAAAAACCGTTATTAATAACGATTTAATAACCATTTCCGTATCCGTTTTTAATAAATTAAATATATATATATTAACTTATTTAATCTTAAATAAATTAACTATATATAACTTAGTATTTAATAAACTAACCGTATATATATTTATTTTTGGTAAATAATTAATTAAATATCCATTTATTATTAATATAAAATTATTATATAATTATATATTATAATTAATAAAAAAAATATTAAAATTAAATAAATTAACTTTAAATATATTAACCTTAAATATAAATATACTAATTTTTATAAAAAAGATATTAATAATTAATATATTAACCGCCGGTAAAAAAATACCAACTATATTAACTATACCAATTTTTTTAATTTTAAAAATATTAATATTCCATAAATTAATTTTTTTTATATTAATTTTTTTTATATTAACCTTTTTTATATTAATTTTTTCTATATTAACCCCTAATATAATATTATATAAATTAATATTTTAGAAATTAACTTTAAATAAATTAAATTAATTTATTATAAACATTTATTAATTTTATTAAAATATATAACCATAACGATAATAAATTTGGAATAAAAAAATATAATATATTAAATAAAAAAATAAAGGTATTTAAAAATATATACAATAAAACCGGAATAAAAAAGCGTAATTACCACAAAACGTTTTTTATAATATTAAAAAGATATATATTATAATATTATTATAATTATTTTATAAAAAAAAGATTAATTTTTTAAAAAATGGTTATTTATTTTAAAAATATATTTTATATTATAAAAAATATGTAAATATATATGTAAAAATTTATAATAATAATTATTTATAATATTATAAACAAAAACTTAAATAATATTTTGGTAATATATTTCGAAACATTTATTTTAAAAATTTAACGTATATATAAAAAAATAATAATTAATTATATTAATAAATATTATTTAATACAAAGAATATTTAATATTATACAAAAACATTTAACGTTTAATAATATATTAATATATTTAATAATTACGTTTAATAATTTTTACGTTAAATTTTAAAATATAATTAAAATCGTATAAAAATATTAAATTTAAAAAGATTAAATAATAAAAATAAATATTTAATATTAAACCAATTAAACGTATCGGAATAATAAATATTTAAAATAATTATAATTTTATTAAAACAAATTATAAAAAAAATATTACAATAAACGCAACAACAGAAAAAAATGTTTTATATACAAAAAACTTAAATGTTAATTTATAAAATACCTTATTAAAAAACAACAAAAAAAGTATAAATAATAGCGAAAATATATATAAAAGTAAAGATTTAAAAATACGAAAAAAAATTTTAAAAAATTTTTAATCAAATATAAAGGAATTAATAATAAATATAATAATAAAAGTAAAAAAAATAATTATAATATATAATTTTTAAAATATAATCATAATAATAATTTATTAAACAAATATCAAATATTATTACCTTTTAATTAATATTTTATAATATATAATAAAATTAATAACTATTAAATGGTAAATATTTTTATAAATTAAACTATATATTATATATTTATAAAATTAAATATATTTAGTAAATTAAAATATTTTAAAATTTTAACAATTTTTTACTTAAAAGATTAATATTTATATATATTTTAAAATATATTACCTAATATAAAAGTAATAAGTGTATTAATAAAAAAAAAACCTTAAATGTAAACTTTATAATAAATACATTTTTACATTAAAATAAATATAATAATAGTTAAATGTTATTCGATTTATTTTAATAATAATTTAAATTAACAAAACTTAAAAACTGTTTATATATTTACTCCATTTAAAATTATTTTATTTTATATTATATTTTTTAATATACCATTTTTATTATGTTTAAAAGATATAAATTGATTTGATATATTTTTTAATAATGTAAAAAATATATTAACTTATAAAAAAAAAAATTATTTTATTATTTAAAAATAAAAATATTTATAATTTTTATTAAATAATTAAAAATAAATAATTATATATTATTACTTTATAAAAATCGAGTTTTATTAAATGTATCAATAATTTAACTATTTTGTAATAAAATAACTTTATAATATTTTAAATAAAATAAAATATAATAAATTAAATAAAATTATTATTAAAAAAATTAATAAATATTACCATTAATGTTAAATATATAAAAGTGTATCGGAAAAATTTAAGTTTATAATAAAAAATAATATTAATTTTAACCATAATATATATGTTAATATAATATACATTAAAAATAAATTAATACTTTATATTATTAATAAAGTAATATTATTTTAAATAATAAAATTTTTAAAAAATATAACTATTAAATATATTTAAAATATATTAAAAATAATATAAATAAATAATTACTTTAAACCGTTTAATAAATTTATATTTAATATAGGTATAAATTTTATTATAAATAAATTTTTAACTAACGTAAAAAGATTATTAATTATAATTAAAAAAATATTAATTAAAATATATAATTTAATTAAATAATTAAAACGATATTATAAACCAATATAACATATATATAAAGTTATATTAAAATTTTTTTAAAACATTTAAATAAATATACATTATATTTTGTAAATAACTATTAAAACGGTTAATAATATAATAAAATTAAATAATTTTATTTTTATATTATTTATATTTAATATATACTTTAAATTGGTTAAAAGTTTATTATTTACCCTTTTAATAATAATATATATTTTAATCGTATAAAAAGTAATAAAAAAAATATAAAAGTTTAAAATATAATAATAAGTAAATAATATATTAAATATAAAAAATAAACCAAATATAATAAATATATTAAAACTTTTTTTATAATTAAAAATGTAAATATATTAAAAAAATAAAAATTAAATAAAATTTTATAAATTTATCGCATATAATAATAAAATATATATTATTAAAATTAATAATAAACTAATTAAATTTTATATTATTACCGTAAAACCTTATTATTAAAACAAAATAATTAATTTTTTAAATAATAAAAGTAATAATTTTAATTATAATCCTGATTTTAACGGTATAACAAATAATTTTATATTAAAAATTAAAATATTAATAGTTAAAAAATTATAAAAATAATTGCTAGGTAATAAAAATAAACTTAAAAAAACTAATAACGCAAATTACTCATTTTTAAAAAAAATCGTAAACGTAAAACTTACAGTAAAATTTTGCAAAAAGAGAAAAATTATTATATTAAAATAATTATTTAAAAAATTTAATAAATAAAAAGTTAAAAAATTAATCGAAAAAAATATATTTTTATTTAAACGATACAATAAGAAAAAATACAGGAATATTTATTTATTTAATTTAAAAATTGTTTATAAAATTAAAGAAAAAATAATTAATAAATTATATAAAAAGTTAAAATTTATTATATAAAAATATAATAATAAAAATAAAAAAATAATATTTATTTAATCTTTAATAATATAACGTTTTAATTAATAAATTATTATTACATTTATATTTTTTTTAACCGTAAAAGATAAAAGAATTATAATATAATTATAAAACGTAATTTAAATATATATATAATTTGGTATAAATTTAAACCGGATAATTATTATAAAACTATTAAAAAAATTAAAATATATTTTTTTTAAAACAATAATAATAATTATAATTAAACCTTTTTACAAAATTTTTAAAATAAAAATATATTAATGGTTTATATATTTTAAATATTATAAAGAAAAATTTTTTATAATTATATTATTATATAATTTATATCTTTTAATATTAAATTTAATAAAATTATTTAAACTAATTACAATATAAATAAATAATATATTAAAAATATTAAATAAAATATTTAATAAATTAAAAAATAAAAAGATATAAAAAATAAATTTAATAATAAAACTTAAATTATATTTTATAAAAAAAAACGTTATAATTTTTAATAAATATGTAATATTAAAAAATTTAGAAAATAATATTTATTTATATTAAAAAAATTAAGGTAAAAAAATTAAAATTATAAAGGTTAACGTAAATGTACCGTAATAGTATATATAATAAAAAACTTACAATGTTTATATAGTTATTATATATTAGTTAAAAGTAACGTTTAATATATTTAAAATAATATAATATTAAAAATTAAATAAAAATAAAATTATTAAATTTAATAAAAAATTTTAATAATAATTTAATAATTTTTAATATAATTTTTAATATATTTTATTAAATTTAATAATAGTTAAAATATTTATTTTTATAAACAAATTATTTATAAATAATAAAGATTTAAATTTTTAAATTAGTTACAAAATATTTATTATTAATAAAATTAACAATAATAAAACTTTTACCATAAAAAATAATTTAATCTATTAAAACTTAACAAAATATAAATAAATTATTAAAAACGTTTTAACAAATAAAATATACGCTATAATTTATAACGTAAACATAATTATAACAATCAGTACAATAATAACGTTAATTTTTAAAAAACTAAAACTTTTATTTATTTTAATAATTATATATATTAATTTATTTTTATTTTATAAATGTATTATTAAGTTTAAAATAAAAAAAAAAAAACGGTTAATAATTAATATAATATTATTATAATAATTATATAAATAATAAAAAATAAATAATATTAAATAAATTTATAAAAAAAATAACCCGATTAATATTATAATTAAATTAAATATTAATAAAACGTTAAAAACATTTATTAATACCAACCGCTTTATTATAAAATTATAAAGTTAAATTAAAAAAAACTAAAAATATAACCAAAAAACGTTATTAAAACACTAAAACCCGATAAAAATTTTTATTTTTAATTTATCGTTACGGTAATTTTACACTTAATAAAAATAATAAAATAAATATTAAATTTATTAGGAAATAATTATAAAAATTGTTTATTTATTAAAAAAAAAAAAGCCGTTAATAAAAAAAATATTTAACATATAAATTAAAACATATTTTAAAACATATTTTAAAAAATTACGTAAAAAACGTTTTAATTACCTCGCAAAAAAGTTAAATTTTCGCAGTAATATTCTTTAACTTAACGTAAACCTTTTCGGCAATATTTACCAAATAATTATTTTATTTTTAAATAATCTTATAATATTATCGAACCGCGTAAATTTTACTCATTTAACTTTCATTTTTTATTTCTTATAAATATTTTTTTAAATCCCGTTATATATTTTTAACAATATTTTAAAAATATTAATAAATAATTATATAACATATATTATAATATATATTAAATAAATACTTAAATTATTAATTTAAATTTTAATAACCGTTTTTATAAATTAATAATAATAAATTAATATATTAATATATAATTTCCAATTATTAACGTAACATTAACATTTAACCAAAATAATTACCGTATATTAAATAAAAAGTAAAATAAATATTTAAAATTAACTTATTATTTATTTTAAAATAATAATAATATACTTTATTATTTATAACATTAAATTATTAATTAATTATAATATAATAATACCGTTAATATAAAACCGTTTATTTTATAAATATGTTAATTTAACACTTAACAAACATTGTAAATATATAAAAAAAATTATTATTATAAAAAATGGTATTAATTTAAATTAATTTAAAAAAAAAAAAAAAAATTTACAAAAAAAAAGCAATTTTATACCGCATAAAACTTATGCTTAAACTTACGCTTAAACGTTTAATTTTAAAGGCATAATTATGTAATAATACAAAAAAAAAAAAAAAGTTACCAGTAATAAAATACCGGTTATATAATTATATTATATAATTAAAATTATATCCATATATACCGTTTAAAAATTAATTTATATATATATAAATAAATATTTTTTATTTAATAAATTTCCCACTTTTTTTACCCAATTAAATATAACCAATTAAACCATTTTATTTAAATTACTTTATTATTTTTTACCTTTCGTATTACATAATATACGGCAATATTATTATTACTTTAACACTTATTTTAAAAAATAAAAATAAAATGTTAATAAATTATATTATTAAACTATTATATTATTTTAATATTAATATTAATAAAATTTAAATTTACGGATTTTTTTAAATAAGTAATTTTATAAATAACATAATAAATTAAAAAATTTGTCAAATTTTTACTTTTTAAAATATATAACCAACTAGCATATATATTAAATATTATTAATAAACAATAAATGGGAGAAAAAAAATAATAATATTATTTTTAACTATTTTTAAATTAATAATAAAATTAAAAATAAAAATAAAATTTAAATCTTTTAATAAATTAAATTAAATTTATATTTTATTTTATTAATTTTAAATTTAAAATATTAATAGATTAATTATTAACTATTTTAAAAATCTTTATTATTATAATATTTAATTTAATTAATATTTTATTTAAATAAAAAATAATTTTAAAACTTATTTTTATAATTATTTTTATTATAAAATTTAAATCGGTTTAAAATTAAAAATATAATAAAATAATAAAATAATTAATATTAACTTTTTATAATTAAATAAAAATACAAAAAAAATAAAAAAATAGTAAATTTAAAATAAGTATATTTAAAATAATTAAATTATAATATTTATTTAAACTTTAAAAATAAATAATTAAAAAAATATATTAAATAAAAAATAATTATTTAAAAATAAAATAAAAAAGTTAAAAATAATGCTGTTAAAAGATTTATTAAATATTAAAAATAAAAAAAACATAATAATTATTTTTATATATATTGGTTAAAAATTAACAAATATATTAAATTTAAGTTAAATAAATATAATAATTAATTAAATATTATAAATAATAAAATATAATAAATATATTAAAGTTAAAAAAAAAAATTAAATATAATAAATATTTTAAATTATAATTAATAAATAAAAAATAACGTTTTTTATGTTTAATATTTTTTTAAAAATAATAAAAAAAATATAAACGGAAATATCATTAAATATATTTTAATTACGGTAAATTTTTATTAAATATAATTAATAAAAAATAACTATTAAAATATAATTATAAAAAAATAAAAATATATAAATTAAAATATATTAAATCAATTATATTATTATTAAAATTATAATTATATAATTATTTTATTATATTTATTATAAAAATAATAAGTAAATTTAATATTTTTTTTTAAATAATTATTTAAATTAATTATAATATATGTAACAATATTTATTAAAAATAAAAGAAAAATAAAATAAAATTTAAAATATAAATTATTTTATATATTATAATTTTTTTATATTATAAAATATTCTTTTATAAACATTTTCTAGTTATTTTTTTATATATTTAAATATTATTAAATTAATTTTAAAACGTTTTAATATTAGTTAAAAATTGTTTAAATTAAAATTATTAACTTATTAATATTATTTATTATTTAAAATAAAAGCTGTAATTTTATTTAATATTTATAGTTTATAAAAAATAAAATATATAAACTTTTAAAACTAATTATATGGAATAATTAAACGTATATAATTATAAAATTTAAAAAAATATTTAATAATATTAAACCTTATAATTTATAATTAATAATTATAAAAGTAAGTGTTAAAGTAAATTTAATTTTATTAAATAGTTATTTTTTTTTTAAATAATTAATATTTTTATTTTAAAAATAAATAAAATATCACAATTTAATTTTAATAATTTAATATTATACATTAATTAAAATAATATTAAAATAGTTTAAAAAGTTTTTATAATAATGAAAATGTTAGCTTTTATATAAAAAATAATATTTTTAAAGTTAAGGAAAAGTTTTTCGGTAATATATTAAATATTATTTACCATTTTTAAACCTTAATAACTATTTTTTATAATATTTATAAATATATTTTTTATAAAAATTAAATAAATTAATATTTTAAAATTTAAATTATTTATAATTATATATACCGTTTTAAAAATAATAGTATAGTTTATCTTTTAAAATATATAATTTAATAAAAAAATTTAAATTATTTATTTTCTTTTTTTAATAAATATAAATATTACTTAAAAATTTATAACATATTGCATTTTATTTAAAAAATAAATGATTTTAATATTTTTATTAAGTTTAATATCTTTTAATTAAATTAGTTTAAAATTTAATAAATTAATATTTTTAATTATTTATTTATTATTTTTTAAATAATAAAAAAAAAAAGGTTAATTAAAAATTTACCGTTTTTATTTATTAATTTAAAATAGTTACCGATATAAATTTAAATTATAAATTATAATTTATATATTATTTTTTATTATTTATTATAAATTTTTTACTAGTTTTTTTAAAATATTTACGTATAAAAAACCAATTTAAATATAATAAAAAATTATCGATAATAAAACTAAATTAATAAAAATTGTTATATAATATAACGATAAATATATTGTTAAAATTTGTATTAAATTATTTTTAAATTATTTATAATTATTTATAAATTTTATATAATAATATTTTTAACATTATAAAATATTTATTAATAATTAAAATGTTAACGTTTTTTTAAATAATAATTTTAATATTAAATATATTTTTTTTACCATCTTTAAAAAACTTTATAATAAAATATACAATAATACCATTAATTTATGCAATAACGCATCCAAATATTATTGTTATTTAAAACCATTTATAATAATTTTTCTCTTTTAACGCTTTAATTAAAATATATAAAATTATATTTTTCCCTATTTTATTTTTACCTTTAAAATAATAAAATAACTAAAATATACCTTTACCAATAACTTTATCCGCTTTGATTTAAAAAATATTAATATAATTAAAATAATAAAAAATAATATTTAACATTATAACTTATTTTTTATTTAATTTTTTTTTCCGTTAAAATAACGTTAATATTAATTTAAATCTAACTAAAATAATATTTTATAATTATATAAATTAATTATTTTATTATTTTTACAAACGTTTTAAAAATTAAATTATTATTTTAAATTTTACCTTTTTATTTTACTAAATTATTAACAAATAATGTAAGAAATTTATCGTTTTAAATTTTATTTTATTTTTTTACCAAATCACTAATAAATAATATTGTACATTTTTTATTTACTTCGAAAATTTTACGCAATTTATTAATATTAAAAATATTTAATTTAATTTTTTAAACTTATATATTTTTACTAATTATTTTAATAATGTAATTTATAATTATTATTAAATTTAAAACTAATAAATTAATATCATTTATTAACTTTTTATAATAATTTAATTTTAAAATAATAAATATATTATTTATTTTAATAATATTATTAACTTTAAAATTTTATGCCAATTATATAATATTAAATTTAAAAATTAATATATTAATTATTAATAAATATTTAATATTAAAATTAATATTATTAATAAAAATATTAAACTTATTTAATTATCGAAACTTTTTTATTTTTTTTACTTTTTTTTTTTACTTTTTTATTAAACTTAACATTTATATTATAAATAATATTCTTATTAATATTATTTCTTTTAATATCCATTTATATATTTTAAATTTTTTTATTTTATATAATATTCTTTTTATTTTTTTTAATAATAAAAAGTTATTATTATAAAATTAAATATAATTTAAAACGGTATAAATTAAATTTTTTTAAATATTTATAATTATTTTAAATTTAATTGGTAAAGACTTTTACTAAAATATAAATAATATTAAATAAATAATAACTATTTAATAATAAACATTTTTATTATAAAAACTAAAAAAATATTATTTAATTAATAATAACGTTAATACGTTATTTTTTACGATAATATATTAATAAAATTATTATTTTTTTAATAAATTTTTAAACTTTACGTAACAATTAATTTAACATTTAAATTACAATATTATATTAATAATAAACGTATAATTATATAAGTATAAATCTTTAAATATAAGGTTTTATTATAAATAAACGTTAATTATATTTAACTTAATATTTTTAATAAAATATAATATATTTTTTTCGGTAATAAACTTTATATTCCCGTTAATAACTTTAACAACAAATTGTTTTAAATATAACCATTATTAATATATAATAAAATATAAAATCTTACAATAAAATCAATATTATTTTACATTTAAAAAATAATATATATTATAATTTACATTTGGAAAAAACGCAATTTAATATTTTAAATATAAAACTTTTTACTTTTCCAAATTTATTATCGTTTTTTACAAATAAATAAACTTTTTTTAATTTTTTTAAAATTCCCGTAATTATAACCAATTTTTAATATATAAAATTTCCAATTTTAATTACGTAATTAATAATATAATAAAATAAAACTAATATTTAAATTATAATTAATATTTATATAAAATTATAATTATAATAATATATTATAATAATAATTAAATTTTATTTTATATAATTATTATTATAACATTAAATATAAATAACGCCATTTTCGTTTATATATATAAATAAAACCGCTTTTTAAAAAAAATCGAAACGGTATTATTTATTTTTCCCAAATTTTTACTTTTTATTTTTAAGGTAATATTTATAATATATAATAATATATTTATAAATTTAAATAATATAAATAATAAAATAAGTTTCCGTTTTAAACTTCATTTTTAAAATAATTAAATTATTGTCACGGCCGTGACATGCGTTACGATGTTATTTAACGGTCCGTTAAATAACATTATGATTTAATACTTAAATTAAAACCTTTATCCTTTTATGTATATAAATAAAACTTTGTTATAATGATTTAATGTTTTAGGTTTTTTAAAACATCATTTTTCAATAATAACACCTTTTGGTTTTAACCTTATAATAATTATTGTATAAATATTTAAACGTTTTAACAATTTTTAATATTTTAAACTTTTTTTTAATAATATTTTCGTTAAAATTTTTATAAAAATATTTATTAATATATTATATAAAAATTGCAATTTTTTTTTTATATTATAATTAATTAATTTACCGAATAAATTTTTATAACCAATATTTTTATAATATTAAAAAAATTTATATAAATAAAAAATATTGCGGTTATTTATTTTAATATATTTAAAATAATTATTTATTAAACCAAAAACCTCGTTTTTTATAAAAATTTAAATTAACTTTTTAAAAAAAACTTTTATATAAATATAAAATTATAATATAATTATAATAAAGTTTTAATTAATTTTTTTATATTATATATAAAATAAATTAATAATATAATAATTTATATATTATTAAAATTTTTTTAAAAATTTATTATTTTAAAACTTACAATTTATTTAAATATAAAAAAAAAAATATATCGTTTAAATTAATAATAAACCAAATAAAAAAAACTTTATATTTTATAATAAAACTTTTAATTTTATTACGCATTTAAATTTTTTTTTTATTAAAAAATAATTATTATTAACCAAATACCGAAATTTTTTTTAATAATTTTTTAATTTTAAAATCTTTAATTTTTTTATAATTATATAATTAATTATTTTTTAATTATAAATTTATAAATATTTTAAATTTAAATAAAAAACGATTTTTTTACTTAAATTATATTAATATAAAAACTATTATTTTTAAAAATCCGGTTAAATATTAAGAAAAAAAATATAAAATAAATAGTAATTAAAGTATTATATTATTATAATTTAATTATAATTTATTTATAATAAAATAATTAATTAAAAATAATATAAAAAATTAATTATAATATAATAAAACCTATATTTAAAAATTAAAATTTTTTTTTTTATAAACTTTAAATTTTTTTATTTTTTTAACATTTTTAATTAATAAATTGTTTAAATTATATAAAAAGATTTAAATAAATATTAATGCAAAAAAATTAAAATTATAAAAGTTTAAAAATTATAAATTTAATTTTATTTTAAAATATAATTAATTATTGCAAATTTTTTTTATAATATTTTTATAATTAATTTAACCGTTATTAAATTCTGTTTTAAAAGATTTTTAAACAAAATACGTTTTTTTTATATTATTTATTATTTTATTTATTAAATTAAAAAACCCAAAAAAAATTATCATTAATAAAATATTATTTTTATTTTTTTTTTTAATTATAATAATAATTTTATTATAAATATTACATTTACCGTTATTTTTTATATTATTTATAAGTAAAATATTTTTTATTTTTTAAAAAAGTTTTATTTAAACCTTATTTTAATTACTTTTTTCGGTTTTAATTTTACCAATACCGTTTAAACATTTAAATATTATAACATATAATAATTTATTTATATTTTTATAAATTAAATTTTTATTATTTAATATAAAAACGTAAATTATTTTATTAATTAATTTTATTTTTATATTTATTATATAAATTATATTTAAAATAATATTAAAAAATAAAATCTTTTTTTTATTTTATTATATATTTTAAAAATTATTATTTAAAAATATATTATAATAAAAATAATTATTATTTTTTAATTATAATAATATATTTATTATTATAATTTTGTAAAAAGTAAAAAAAAAGATTAAATTTACCTTTTTAAATCTTTTAAAACTATATTAAATAACGTATATATTTCCAAAAATATTTAATATGTTTTAAAATAAAAATTTAATAACGTAAAATATATTATTAATAAAAATAATAATATATTTGGTAATTTTTTAATAAATATTATTAACTTATTTATTAAAAAAAAAATTTAATATAAATTTTATAATTATATTAAACGTATAACCAATTATTAAAAATTACTTTTTAAAAAGGTATAATTTTTTAAAATAAAAAAAAAAAAGTAAATATATAACATATATATTATAATAAATTAATAATTTACTAGTAAATTTCTTTTTTAAATATTAATAAAACATTTATTATATATTTAAATAAATTTTAAATTATAAAAAAAATAATTATAATAGTTATAATAATATAATATATTATTAAAATTTTTAATTTTAACGTTATAATATTTTTTAAAAAATTTATAAATAATTTAAATAAAATAATTAAAAAAAATATTTAATAATATAATTTTAATATAATTTTTAAAATATTAAATAAAATATAAATAATATTAATTTAACAATAAAATAATTAATTTTTATATTTTATTTTAAAAATTAAATATATAAATTATTTTATAATAATTATTAATAAAATAAAATAAAAAACGCGTTTCCGATTTAATTTTTTTATATTTAAAATTTAAATTAATTTTATTTATTATATTTTTAAAGGTAATAA
The DNA here is from genome assembly GCF_022478755.1 of Daldinia loculata. Classification (NCBI taxonomy): domain Eukaryota; kingdom Fungi; phylum Ascomycota; class Sordariomycetes; order Xylariales; family Hypoxylaceae; genus Daldinia; species Daldinia loculata. The sequence goes on along the minus strand of NW_026054884.1, from coordinate 1,510 downwards.
TATAAATTTTAATATTATTATTTTAAATATAAATATTTTATAATTAAATATAATGTTATTTTTGTTATAATTAATTTATAAATATTTAAACGAAATGTGTTAATAAATTATTTATTTTTATACGTTAAAAATTATTAATTATAATATTTTAAAAAGTATATTTCGAAAGATATAATATAGTATTAATTTATATAAAAAAAACTTATTATATATTAATATTAATATTATTAATTTATATATTTATAATATTATAAATAAAAGGATAAAATAAAATATTATTTAATAATAATTATAAAAAATAAATATTAATTTATAAATATAAAATATTGTAAAAAATAAAAGATTAAATAATATTTAATAAAGTTTATATTTAAAAAGTATTAGTTTTATTTAATTAAATATAATTAATAAAATAAAAAGTAAAAGGCAAAAAAATATTATTTAATATTTTTTTTAATAAAAATAAATATATATTATTAATCTATATTATTAAAAGTATATTAGTAAAAATATAAAATTAAATAAATTATAATAATTAAATGGTATAAAAAAAAATTGCGAAAAAATATAATTTTATTATATTAAATAATTATAAAAAATATTATATTAAATATTTTAAGTAGTATAAGGAAAAAATTGCGGAAAAATATAATTTTATTATATTAAAAGTATATAAAACTTTAAAAATTAAATATTTTAAATATTATAAATATAAAATTACGGGATATAAATAAAATAAAAACAAAATTAAGGTAAAATAAAACTTTATTAAAGTAAAATAAAATTTTATTAAAATAAAACAAAATTTTACTATAATAAAACGAAATTTTATTATATTAAAAGTATATTTTAAAAGTTAAATTGCATAAAAATATTATATTATAATTATTTTATTTTTTCCAGATTTTTAATTATAAATATATATTTATTAAATATAATTTTACCTTTATTTTTAATATAATTAAAAAAATATTTTTAAATATTATTTAATAATAATTAAATTTATTAAATAAATATATTTTTATAATTTTTAAATTTAATATTTTTAAATTTAATATTTTTAAATTTAATAATAAAAATAAAATAAATAATATATATATTATATAAATTAATATATTATTTATATTATAATAATTTAATAAAAATTATATTATTTAATATATTATTTAATATATTATTTAATTTAATATTATTATTTATATAATAAAAATTAAACGGTTAAAACAGTTAAAAATTTATATTAAAATAATTATTAACTATATTTAATATATTAAAAATAAAAAAATATTTAAAATTATTTTCTATTATATAATAAAATATTAAAGAATTTTATAATATAAAAAATTAATTTATTAATAATTTTATATAAGAAAAAATAATTTATTTTATTAATTATTATATTTATAATAATTATATTTATAATAATTATATTTATAATAATTATATTTATAATAATAATTAAATAAAATAATATAAATAATAAATATTAATATAAAAAAAAATTAATAAA